>NC_079192.1:387122939-387155439 GCF_029499605.1 Hyla sarda | reverse complement strand
TTGAGCTTTTACATGGCCCCGGTTTCTCCCCATTTTTAGATGTCTGGAGGGACCAGGCAGTTTGCTCCGCTCCAGTAAATGGAGATATTTGTGTCCTTTTTTTAACACTCGGACTCAGATTTACAGGATTAAAAAGTTTAAAGATTAATACCTCCATTGTACGAGAAGCTTTGTATCCGTACAATCGAGTTTCTTTCTAGTACTTTTTCATTGACTGCACTGCTAATAAATCTAACAACCCCCGTGCATGTATAACATATGCTGATACTATCTCACATACTAAAAACCTTACTCAGTGCTGACTCTTCTAGTTTTTTTTCCCAGCTGATCATATAGAGAACCAGTTTAGCATATTGCTATCTGATTTTACCATAACAATTTTCTGTTCCTTTTAGCAATTAGTTGTTCCAGGTGACTGCATTGCAGGATTTTTTACATTCCTTTATGTATTTTACGACTTGGGCCATTGCCCGACTAGGAACAGGTTGGGTGAGTTTTTTGTAATGGTAGTTTATTCAGACTTAATACCAGGGAAATGACTCCAACTTTGACTCATATGAACAAGATTCCTTTTCCCCCCCCTCTCTCTTCCTTCACGTGACCTTTTTGGTGGTTTTCTCATGTTGTGACAAATTGGAACTGTCAGGAGGGCATATGTTCCTAGAGTTTTTCACCATGTAATGCTCCAGGTCAAAGGTCTGTAACCTTATGTGGGTTCTGATTATCAAAGTAAAACTTCCAGGGTTTCCCAGCCTGGGTATTGTAGATGTCAAAAATACAATTTCTTGACCAATGTCTCTCCCCCATAAATATGCACTTTTAGCTCTGTGGGTTGTCTAAATGATGGACTGATCGGGGGTTAGTGGATGCCAGACATGGCTGGGGATGATTATCATCTTGGAAAATGAAAGATTAGAAAGGTTAAAGGGCTTGCGAAGGATTAGAAAAACATGTCTACTTTCTTGCAGAAATAGCTCTGCACCTATCCCAATGGCTTGTGTCTGGTATTGCAGCTTGGCTCCATTGACATGAATGGGGTTGAATGTCAATATGACACACAACTAATAGACAAATGGGCCACTGTTTCCAGATAAGGTGGCTTATCTCTGTGAAAACAAAGGAATTGGGCTTGTTGAAATCCAACATTGCCCATCATTCCCTCCCCCAATATCTGCCACCTTGGGAGGCCACTATACACATTGTATATGTCTCCCATTGACTATGAAAGTTAGAGAACTTATATTCCCAATGTGTGTATCTTTTTATGTTTTTTTGGTTTGGTTTCGTCTTACTTTTTGAGACATCTAACCAAACACACACACACACAAAAAGATATATAAAGATATATTGACTCCACAAAGTCAAATGACACTTTTCTGGCAAGTGTCCAAACCGTTGAACACTACGAATATGTTATGTTGTATATAAAGGGAGTGTTTCCCAACACACAGACTGAATATACACATTGAACGCTGGAAAGTTAGGGTTAAGCTATGTTCACTCTAACAGGAGACCTCCTCATTAGAATGTCAAAGGATCCTGTCTATATTGAAGGAATGTGTTAAAGGGTTAGTCCAGTGGGAGAAAAAATTTAATCAACTAGTGCCAGAAAGTTATACAGATTTGTAAAGTTCTGTTTAAAAATCTTTATCCTTACAGTACTTATCAGCTGCTGTACTACAGAGGAAGTTAATTTTTTATTTTTCTGTCTGACCACAGTGCTCTCTGCTGACACCTCTGTCCATGTCAGGGACTGTCCAGAGCAGGAGGGGTTTGCTATGGGGATTTGCTCCTTCTCTGCACAGTTCCTGACATGGACAGAGGTGTCAACAAAGAGCACTGTGGTCAGACAGAAATGAAATCCATAAGGAAAAGAACTTCCTGTGGAGCATATAGCAGCTTAGTACTGGAAGGATTAATATTTTTAAATAGAAGTAATTTACAAATCTGTATAACTTTCTGGCACATGTTGATTTAAAAAAAAAATAGTAACCCCTTTTTAAATACAAATTCTAGTAATACACATTAGATGTTATTGCGTTCAAATTTGTGCTAAATAATCCAGTTTTGTCGTGCAGGATATATTTAATCTCCTTTTTAATATGAGCATAACTGGTCATGAGAAAAATAATACATTTTAATTGCCAAAGTTGGAGAAGAATCTTTTCTGTGAGACAAATACAAATACTTTCCAGCAGATCTAGGGTGCCGGTTGGGCTGGACTCATATAATTATCTTCTGCTCTGTGATTTACGCTTACACTCCTGCACTGGGATGAGCATGTCAGAAAATCAGGACTTTTCAGTTCAGCAGCACATTGATCTGAGCTCTATCCCACATTTTAATTGTCGTAGCATTCTCTCAGCTAGTTCAGAATCATGCCTATCGTGGTAGAATGACTTTGACACTATCAATACGTGATCAGAGCAATTTCCTCACACTGCATGGCTGCATTGACCTTTTTTGCCAGATATTCATTTCTTAGGCTTGATTCTGAGTTTTCATATCTGAAAAACACAGTGTTGCAATTTTTTTTGTTTGTCCTAATGTGATTGTGGTTAACCAAATCCAAATACCTTATCAGTCATTTAGGTCATTATTCCCACTAAAGCAAAGGTTTAAGGTTCTCATACACATTAGACATGTTTCGGCCAAACTTTCCATTTTTTTTCGGGCATGGTTGGGTGCCCATCAAATGTTTTTGGATTTGAGATCAGCTATCACCAGAGGAGTCTGGCAACAGCTTACCCCTACCCTCTCCTTTGCCAAGCAAAACATGAATGCAGATTGAGAAAGCTGTTGGATTGGTGGCCAACCGATATCTGAAGTGTATGGCCACCTTTTCAAAGGATGTGGACACCTTTCAAAAGCCTTTCATATTATTGCTTTATACTAAATATACAAAAAAAAGTTACGGTTCTTTATTCATAAAAATAAATGGTTAGTTTGTGTTCTACAGCTTCTGCTATCAGTAAAGTCCATCTGAGAAGCAATTTTCTGATGGGTTACTTATTGGCCTTTCTCCTCTTCCCAGAGTCAGCTTCTAAGCCGATTTTTATGATCACATGAAAAATCTACTTTGGTATAGGCCTAAATCTACTTAAAAGTTCCTGAAGGACCTATGGCCCAATTAGTATTTTTTTGTGTTAAGTACAAAGGAAGAATAACAAATTCCTTTTAAAGGTGTCTAAAGAATTTGTATCTACTTATTCACTAAAACGTAAATGCTAACTATTGTATAAATAACTTGGGAACATGGATACTTACTGTAGTTGCTAAATTCACCTATATTGACATTAACTAGAATCCTTTTATAACTCAACTGTCCTGCTTGTTTTTCAGGTTAAAGCCAATGATTCCGACCAGGGAGCCAATGCAGAGATAGACTATTCCTTCCACCAGGCCTCTGACACTGTGAAACGGTTGCTACACCTTGAAAGGTCTACAGGTCTGATAACTGTGGCAGGACCCATAGATCGTGAAGATGTTGGAATTCTCAGATTCTCAGTTGTGGCCAAAGACAAAGGTTCCAATCCAAAATCTGCCCGCACCCAAGTAACAATCACCATTCGTGATACAAATGACAACAGACCAGTCATCGACATCAGAGGGTTTGGTTTGGTAACCCATCAGGATGGTGTTGCCAATATTTCTGAAGACGTGCCAGTGGAGACGCCTGTGGCTTTGGTACAGGTTTCTGACATTGATGAAGGAGAAAATGCTGCTGTGACTTGTGTTGTGGCTAGGGATGTCCCTTTCCAGCTAAAACAGGTCAGTGATACGGGAACTGACAGCAAAAAGAAGTACTTCCTGCAAACGACCACACCACTGGACTACGAGTCTGTCAAAGAATACACTATTGAAATTGTGGCTGTCGACTCAGGTAATCCTCCTCTTTCAAGCACCAACTCTCTTAAGGTGCAGGTAACTGATGTGAATGACAATGCTCCCGTCTTCACTCAGAGCTTGATGGAAGTTTACTTCAAAGAGAACAATTCACCTGATGATATTGTGATGGAAGTTAGTGCAACTGATGCTGATAGTGGCTCCAATGCACAAATATCCTATTCCATACTTGCTGATGCCGCTACTCGGGGCATCTTTTCAATCAACCCAGACTCTGGTCAGATTAGAGTTAACACTGTGTTGGATCGAGAGGCAACAGAACAGTATAATTTCCATGTTGTAGCTGCAGACAAAGGAACCCCAAGCTTAAAAGGCACTGCCTCTGTTGTAATAACAGTGCTGGACTGCAATGACAACGATCCAAAGTTTATGCTGAATGGCTACAACTTCTCAGTCATGGAGAATATGCCCAGATTGAGCCCTGTTGGTATGGTCACTGTCATAGATGCAGACAAAGGTGAAAATGCTCGTATCCATCTCTCAGTAGAACCTGACAGTGGAGAATTTGTCATCCAGAATGGGACAGGCACTATCCTTTCCAGCATCTCCTTTGACCGGGAGCATCAAAGCACATATACCTTCCGGTTGAAGGCGGTGGACGGAGGGGACCCGCCCCGTTCATCATATGTTGGAGTTACTATTAATGTCCTTGATGAGAATGATAATGCTCCAGTGATTGTTGTACCATCAAATATTTCATACGCCTATCTTACACCTTCAACTAACCCAGGTACACAAGTCAACAAGGTACGGGCTGAGGATATGGACACTGGTATAAATGCAGAACTTCATTACAGTATTGCAAGTGGTAATCCTTTTGATCTATTCCAAATAACACCCACAGGAGGTGAGGTTACCCTAGAAAAGCAAATTTTAAGAAAACATCATGGTCTGCATCGCCTAGTAGTAAGAGTGAACGATCGAGGAAAGCCTTCTAGGCATGGCACGGCCCTGGTCCATTTCTTCATAAACGAAACCTTGACAAACCAGACCTATGTAGAGACTTTACTTGGCCACAGCCAGGATACTCCATTAGACATTGATATTGCTGGAGATCCAGAATATGAACGTAATAAGCAGCAGCGAAACATTGTATTTGGTGTCATTGCTGGCATCATGGCAGTTATCCTGGTCATTGTGGTGGTTGTTTTGGTCCGATATTGTCGACAGAAAGAAGCCAAGAGTGGCTATCAAGCGGGAAAGAAGGAAACAAAAGATCTTTATGCCCCCAAACAGAGTAATAAAAACAATAAAAATAAAATCAAAGCAAAGAAAAGCAAGTCTCCAAAACCACCCAAGCCTGTCGAAGAGGATGAGGAAACGGGGCTACAAAAGTCCCTCAAATTTAACCTGATGAGTGATTCTGTTGGTGACAGCCCACGAATCCATCTACCTTTGAATTACCCACCAGGAAGCCCAGACCTGGGCCGTCACTACCGTTCAAACTCCCCCTTGCCATCCATCCAACTTCAACCACAATCCCCATCTGCCTCCAAGAAGCACCAGGTTGTTCAAGACTTGCCAGCGGCAAACACCTTTGTTGGCACTGGGGACAACAATTCCACTGGCTCTGATCAGTACTCGGATTACAGCTATCGGACCAATCCCCAGAAATACAACCATAAGCAGGTAGGCGACTATTTCCTACGTGAGGCATCCAAGGATGGCACTCTAGCGTGGACTGACGTGTGGTGATTCCGGTCTTCAAATGAGGGGTTGGAGTAACTAAGAGCCAGTGGGTATTGTGGGCACAAAACTAAAACCATTTACCCATTTGTTCAGCAGGTGGGGTAGCAGTTGAATTGTTGCTGTATTCAACCAAAGAATAAAAAAGTACTTTCAGCAGCACTTCCTAAGATAGGCCCTCTGAATTTGTACAAGTCCAGGGAACCTATTTATGTATTTTGTAGGTAAATTATTTGTATATTGGTAGGATGGGCTAGAATTCCACTGCTAGCTCACTCTTGTTAAGAATTCATTGAATTTTACTTGATATGTTGGGTTAATGTTGTGAGCTGGCTCTCACGCTATCCTCCTAAGATAAAGGTATTTACGTTCATTGTACTTGACTTGTTGCAGTATTGCCTTTTACTTTAATGATAGGAAAAGGGTTGGGGGTAGTCGGAGATTGACATGCATTGCTATTATTCAATCTGTAGCTTGACTAAACTTTACTGGGTGACTTCTGCAATTTTGTGGCTGCATGTGATTACGTTTGTGCCTTTCCTTTTGGGTCAAGAGTGGAGGCCTTATTGCGGCATCGGTGTTATAGCTAAGAACGTCAACTTGCCGTGTTTAAAGGGCTTTTGGTTGAGAATGCTTTTCTTTGGAGTGCCTTGTGCGATTAACGCTGCTAATAATGGAATTTGTGTGTGGGTGTTTTTTTTTTTTTTGTTTTGTTTTTTTTCCTTAATACATTTTTATGCTTCCACTTTTTTGCATGGTTTATGCCTTGTGCTTTGTTTTCCTTTTCCCAGCCTATTCTATCCACCAACTTCCCATAACCAAATGTGTCTTCCGCCAACTACTTATTCACACTATTGAATTGTTGTCTCCTATATAAAAGTAGTGCCAAGAGCAATGACTTAGATAGATAGAGAGGAGTGTTGCATCACGGACCCTTTTTCTTCCCTGAGATACCATCCTAAACTTAAAGGGGTACTCCTCTGGAAAAAAATTTTTTTTTAAATTATTTTAAATAGACTTGTGCCAGAAAGCTAAACAGATTTGTAAGTTACTATATTTAAAAATCTTAATATTTCCAGTACTTTTCAGCTGCTGTATGTTCCAGAGGAAGTTTTTTCCTTTTTTAATTTCCTTTCTGTCTGACCACAGTGCTCTCTGCTGACACCTCTGTCCATTTTAGGAACTGTCCAAAGTAGGAGCAAATTTCCATAGCAAACCTATCCTGCTCCGGACAGTTCCTAAAATGGACAGAGGTGTCAGCAGAGAGCACTGTGGTCAGACAGAAAGGCAATTCAAAAAGAAAAGAACTTCCTCTGTAGTTATACAGCAACTGATAAGTACTGGTAGGATTAAGATTTTTTAAATAGAAGTAATTTCCAAATCTGTTTAACTTTCTGGCACCAGAAATGTTTTCCTGGGGAGTCCCCTTTTAACCAAGGTCCACATGTTAAAACCATTAAACAATGTGAAAACAAGGATATCCAGGAGAAATTAGCCTTATGTCATAAGGGATATTATTAGAGTGCCTAAGAGGGTGGGGGACACTGCTAATGTATGTAAATTGCATGATGTGTTACTAACCCTCTCTAGCTATAGTTCTGCACGTGAATGCAGCAATTCAAACATTTAGGTGAGAAAGATACTTTCGTAGCCTAAGTTACTCAATAAAAACACCAAAGAATTGAAATTCTAATGAAGTTTTAGTTTCTTTACAAAAGTTTTCTCCAGTCTGAAGTGCAAAGTTTCCTCGGCACTAGAAAAAAAAGAATGTCGTAAAAATTTTCAAGGAGTGATAAAAGAGCTCTTTGTTACCTTTCGGGGGCATTATAGGGTGTTGAAAAAAAGCACAATTAAATTGTATCTTAACAGACCATATAAACCCTCTTACTAGTGCCAAGGTGCCCTAATGTTTAATGGTGTTGTGAATGGGAAAAAAACAAACTTTGTAAATTTGAAGGCCGAGGCCTTATTTTTGGAGCCAGTAAATTTGCTGGATATTATAGCTTTGTTTACGAAAGCGAACCTTTTTTATGTATGTTAATAAAAATGAAGGATTATAGCAATGTCTAATGCAAACTGAATTTATCCGCTAAGGTGCAGCCCTGTAAAATGCGACAAATTCTGGTTTGTCTTTATATATTGGGCACCAACTTGAAAAGTATATTTAAAAAAAATATATATATAATAATCTATTTTACTATTACAGATTTACTTACTTTGTTTAATAGTTAAGATAGGTACAAAACTGATGCCAGAACACACTTAAAATATAAAATAAAAAGTTGACTTTACCCGCAATCCAAAAATCTTAACATTGGTCCTTGATGCAGAGATCTGGGTGGGTGTTTTGGCCTCATTCTCTTGAAAAAGTAGCCGTAATTTCCCAACTTTTCCAAAGCTACAAGCTCTGTAGTCGGGCCTTAGAGAGCCACACGAGGTTCAGGAGAACCTATGAGATCTCTGCATATTTAAATCTTAAATCCAAAGTTGTGAGTTTATGGGATCTTCAGCTCCAGCATTAGGGGGGAAACAGGCCGAGATGGGCAGTACAGTTGCCAAGGCAACCATACCATGCTCGGCAAAGTTCTGTGCATGAGTCCTGTTCCTCAGAAAAGTTCGCTGAGCACTGTATGGTTGGCCCAGAAACTGTATCGCCCATAGTGGCCTGCATCCCCCCCCACGCTGAAGCTTTAGATCACTCAGGCTCAAGCATTGGGCACTTTAAATACAGTAATACTTTTGGATGGAGAAATTGAGTTGAAAATCAGTGTATGTATATAGAATATAATTATTTTTCGTGGCAATATAAGATTGAACTGTGTGATCCAAAATGAATAGGAACAGAGCCCTATATACTTGGGGGAGGGAGCGGAAGGGGAACTTAAGTTAATCAACATGTGCCTTCTACTTCAGAGCTGGCTAGTTTTTAAATAGCAATTTTTTATTTTTTACAAATAGAACATTTTTATTTTATTTTTTTATCCGCAATTTTCTGTAAATAAAAAATTCTCCGACATGGGACTGCCTATTACAACTACGTGACCTTTTACCGTATGAACGGCCAACCTCCTGATGCAAGTTTGCACAAGATCAGACCTCTAACTCACTGGAATGTGTATATAAGAATGGTTATGTGTTTGCACAATAAGTAATACAGTCTGCTCCTTACACCCTTCTGTAAGCAGCGTCACTTGTTTTTATATATATTTATGCTATTAAAAAAAAATAGCGCCGTATTTGTCTAACCTCAATTTATCTACTTTGTATTGGCTGAACACTGTGAATATCGTTTTTTGTTTGTGAATAAAGTTATTGTGTTTTTTTTACTATACATTTTAGTGTATTTTCTTTTGTCTATATATGTTTTGTTTTGTGTTTTTTATTTTTTTTTATTACTTTATTTTTTTTTCCTTTTTGCTCTGATTTTCAATGTGTCAATTCAGAGGGGGAAGAGTGAATGGATGTGGATATTGAATATAGAACGGTAAACTCCCCAGAGGCTTTTCTGAGTGCCTGGTGAAGCGTACACAGCTTTTCCTTCATGTCCGACCGCCGCAATTAGGGCCGGGACGGAGAGGGAGGCACACTTGGAAGCGTATTAGTGGGTATTATAGGTCTTTTCACTTGTAATGGAAGTGATCCTAATGGACAAAATGCTAATTTATAGAATGCATTTTACCGTACTTTCTTTTTCCTTTTTATAGAGATTAGCTTGTTTTATTAGCAGGTCGAGTTGATATTGCAAAGAACAGTCATCTTCTATATGGAGAAAAGAAACCCATAATTTTAAAGAACAACTTATGAAAATAAAACTTTTCACAACCTTTTAAGAGCAGTAAAGTTTGTATTTTAAGTATCCCTAGTTATTGACAAATGGTTTTCCTAGAGAAAATATCGACACTGTTTTTCCTGCCATAGGTCTAAATGTTGGGGACTCTAAATAGCTAAATTTTCACCACCTGGATCTTCTGGAGTGCTGCAATGGTTAATGAGAAAATTTAAGGCTACATGGCGAAATCCGGTGGAATTTGCTCTTGGAAATGATGTCCGTCTGCTGCACCGTATACATGGAGAAATTTCCATGACAGAAATATCTGCCATGGAAACTCCATTTCCAGTCTCTGCAGAAAGAATCGACATGTCAATTCTTTCTGCTGAACCCACTCGGAAATGCACGGATGTCTATTGCCTCAGAGGTCCTTGTGCCGGCATCTTCTGCTTGCCTGGAAATATTTTGTCATACAGAGCGGATTTCTTCCACAAACAGCACCACTCATGTCCGTAGGTTGTGTGTTGTATTGCAGCTTGGCTTCATTAAATTGGATGGAGCCAAGTTGTAATACCTGAGGATAGAGGTGGTGCTGAATAGAAAAGCAGCTAAATTCCACTCCACTCCAGTCCTTAGGTTGTGTATGGTATTACAACTTGGCTCCATTCACTTTATTGAAACTGGCATCCTGGCAGGAAAAAAAAATCCAATGGTGGATTACATTCTTACAACAATTTTTTTTAAATTTCCAGCCTTTAGATCAGTGGTCTCCAAACTGTGGCCCATCAAATGGTGCAAAACTACAACAGTTGTTGACTATCAGGGCAAAGTGCTGAAAGTTGTAGTGTTGCACCATCTGGAGGGCCACAGTTTGGAGACCAATGATTAGAGATGAGCAAACTTACAGTAAATGCGATTTTTCACAAACTTCTCGGCTCGGCAGTTGATGAATTATCCTGCATAAATTAATTCAGCTTTCAGGTGCTCCGGTGGGCTGGAAAAGGTGGACACAGTCCTAGGAAAGAGTCTCCTAGGACTGTATCCGCCTTTTCCAGCCCACGGGAGCACCTGAAAGCTGAACTCATTTATGCAGGATAAGTCATCAACTGCCGAGCCGAGAAGTTCGTGACTAATCGAATTTACTGTAAGTTCGCTCATCTCTACCAGTGATCTAAAGGCTGGAAATAAAAAACATTTTTGTAAGAATGTAATCCACTATTTCTGAGCAGTACTATCGGCATCACTGACTATCTGGAGTCTTTCACTTAATCAGCCTTACCATTGAAAAACTGCCACAAACACGAAACAAGCAAACAAAGTCTATAGTAAAATACAAAATGCATTACATACAAAAAGTTTACGTTTACAGCTAGAGATGAGCGAACTTACAGTAAATTTGATTTGTCATGAACTTCTCGGCTCGGCAGTTGATGACTTTTCCTGCATAAATGAGTTCAGCTTTCAGGTGCTCCGGTGGGCTGGAAAAGGTGGATACAGTCCTAGGAGACTCTTTCCTAGGAATGTATCCACCTTTTCCAGCCCACCGGAGCACCTGAAAGCTGAACTAATTCATGCAGGATAAGTCATCAACTGCCGAGCCGAGAAGTTCGTGACGAATCGAATCAAATTTACTGTAAGTTCTCTCATCTCTAGTTACAACTAATCACAAAAAAAATAAAAATAAATGAAGTGCTGCTGTTTGTGAAACAAGTCTCTGGTCTGCTCCAAACAGTGTGTAGAATTCAGACATGCAGTAGTTTTATAATATAAATGTCCTGGGAAAGAAAATGACACCCAAAACTACCTGCTGTGGCTTTTCATCTGTTGTGAAAATGCTCCCAATTTTTGAACCAGTTTTTACCCTTTGCCAAGTATAGGGTAAAATACACAGCAATATCTGCAACCAAATCTACATGTAACGGGTGTATTATGCTGCAGATTGACATCAAAATCCACTATCTAAATCCAGGTAGAAGAAACAGAGATGGTCGCACATCTACTACATATTGTAATTTGATCCAATTGCTTCTCGGCATAAATTAAAAAACTAACAGGTTGTTAGTATACATTTTGATCAAAAGGTACAAGCCCACTCGCCACGTCAAGGCCACCTAATTAGAGTGGGTACCTAACGTCCCTAGCCTAAAATGGCGTAGCACTGGGCGGCGACCACCACCGTCGCGACACCAGTGCCCACAGGGGGAATGACCCACTGGCAGAGCGGCCCCAATGCCACTACTCAAACCAGTTCATGGGCCGCACCTCCGAAAATCCACTATCTAGACTTTGTTGACTTAAAGGGGTACTCTGGTGGAAAACATTTTTATTTATTTTATTTTATTTTTAAATCAACTGGAGCCAGAAAGTTAAACAGATTTGGAAATTACTTCCATTAAAAAATCTTAACCCTTTCAGTACTTATTAGCAGCTGTATTCTACAGAGGAAAACTTTTTTGTCTTGTCCACAGTGCTCTGATGACACTGATGCCTGTATCAGGAACTGTCCAGAGCAGGAAAAAATCTCCATAGCAAATACATGCTGTTGTGGACAGTTACTGACAAGGACAGAGGAGTCAGCAGAGAGCACTGTGGACAAGATAAAAAAGAAATTCAAGAAAGAATAGAACTTCCTTTTGTAGCATACAGCTGGTAATAAGTACTGAAAGGATTATGATTTTTAAATAGAAGTCATTTACAAATCTGTAACTTTCTGGTACTAGTTCATAAAAAAATAAAAAATAAAATAAATTCCACCGGAGTACCCTTTTTTAAGGGTCTGTTCACACTTAGAAAATTCTCCAAAATTTCCATGCTGTACAAATGCTTTTTTCACCCTGAATTTTACTGCACAAATATGAACCTAAAGTCAAATTGTCATTGACTACTTAATGGGCTTTTCCATGTTGAATCTGGATCGGAAATACTGAAATGTGTACAGGGAAGCAGCCTCCCAATGACTTTGGAGTGGAATTTCTGTAGTGTGAACGAGCCCTAAGGGGACAATAACAAGAAAAAAATGTTTTTAACTTCACTGCTGGTGATCATCTTGTAAGGCCTAAAAGTGTTACTCTGCATGGGTCAGACTTCCTGCAGAAAACTTTTTGCAGAAAATTCAAACTGCATAGTTCACCTGTGCATAGTTACATAATTCATAAAATTTATAAAAAAAATAAATTTTAAAAAAGCCAATCACATTCAAGCTATAATTGTGTTGATCCAGAAGAAGGCAAAAACACTCCTATGAGGCTGATGCTACTTGTCCCATGACAGGAAAAATTCCTTCCAGACCCCAATATGGCATTCAAAAGAAATCCTGGATCAATGTTCTTTCCACATAAATCTAGTATCCATAACCAGCAATGTTATTACTCTCTAGAAAAACATCCAGTCCCCCCATTAACTTGTTTGAGCCAGACATCACCACGTCATGGGGCAGAGAGTTCCATAGTCTCACTGCTCTTACAGTAAAGAATCTCAGTCTGTGATAATGGTGAAACCTTCCTTCCGCTAGATGTAGACTATGCCCCAGTGTTGCTGGCCTAGTTATAAAAAGATTCCTAGAAAGATCTCAGTCCCATCAATTCGTATATTTATACAATTTGAGATCACATCGACCACTAAAATATGCAGGTAATATCTGCAACAAATCCGAACTTTTTATCCCAGCACGAGGTGAAGGAAGACCTTTTTCCTAAGGTAATGTTTCCCCCCTTCCTGCTGATGTTTCATAATTGGGCCGGCAGATACCGCCATGTAAATAAGCCTTTGGGTTGAACGGCAATTTAATTTGTCTCTCATTTGCATACAACTTTGAAAACCAAGCAGAGACAACATGGCACTGCCGAACAATGGCAAAATGCTGCGCTGTATTATTACCGTCGCTTCAGGCTGCGATACAGCACAGCCCACTGATTAATATCACTTGCCGTGACATAAAGCACAGTTGACAGCTTTGTCATAGTTTCTGGGTATGAACATCGCTGGGGACTATCTTTCCCACACCACACTGGAGTGATTCGCAGCCCGAGGCAACCTTTTGCTTTGCAGATCCTACACACAGAGGTAATAACAGGTTTAGTCGACTTTTTTTCCCATTTATGACTTATTTCGGATTTTGTGCATCCTTGACTTCATAGTCAGCCTTTGAACTTTTTAATTGACCGTCCTGTAAAGTGCCGACGCCATAGTTTTTGTGACCTTATACGCTATCGGAATCTCCCACTTCTAACTGTAAAACTCTTTGTTTTGAAGAAAATAGTAATTTTTAGAACTGTCATCTGGAGACTTATCGTGCATATGATAAGATTATTAAGGTTTGGAAAGATTTCTAACAAGATTCTTGAGCACTACTACCAAATATAGTACCGAAAAACTTAAAAGGTTCCTCAATACTTGGACTGAAGATTTGTATCGTAAGCTTAAATTGGGACCTATAACAGAAATGGCCTAGTTATTTTTAGTTTCAAACCAGCATCTACGTTAGTAGCTTGAGAAGTAACTCTTTAGAACCTGGAACAGAACATCTTGCTGCAAAAGTTTAGTTGCCTTAGTAAACGTTCTCCATTTAATTAGTTCCAATCCCCCTTTTTTTTTTTTTTTTTCACTTAAAGAACGTTCCCCAAAAATACGCTCCTAACAGGGCGACCCAGTGATCAACTGCAATCTGCATGAGAATTTTTTCACAGAGCCCCTGCAGGTCAAATGAAGTATTGCATAATGACTATTACAATCTATTGGCTGTCTTGGTTATTCACAGATGCATTGGGTCATTCAGAAAGGCACATTTTAAAGCTCCTAAACTAGGGTTCTCTCCTTTTAAAATTAGTATGCTAAGCCTTTCTTCAGATACAGAAAAAAACAAACTATTACTATACAGTAAGTGAATGCTTGAAAGTTAGGCTATCCAGCTTAAAAAAAAAAAAACCCTATCCACAGCTGCCCTGCATCAGTTGTTGATTGGCTAGGCCATGCCATCACTGCTTAGTTTGTGGTCCCAGTGGTCGACTCCCCATGGTTAGATACTTTTTGTGTTTTTTTTAATTCTTTTTGTTAAGCTGGATAACACATTTTTAAATGGCGAGAGAATTGTGCAAAAAATGGAGGGTTCTTGAGAGCGCTACTGGATGGAGTGTTGAATGAATTTCAAAGACCACCAACAGTTACACAGGACTGGTTTTTATTCAAAAGTCATAATGATACAGGACAACACGTTTTGGCGCACACTGGTGCCTTCCTCAGGTTCACAAACCTTTTTTATTTTTTTTTTAGTCTGTAGTCCTGGTGGGGTTACAGTCCTGTATAACTGTTGGTGGTTTTTGAAATTCATTCAACACTACATCCAGTACCGCTCTTAAGAACCCCCCCCCCCCAGGTGTACTTGCCTTATTGTATACCCACAGAAGGTCAGTACAACAGCGCCCCACATTTTTCCCCCCGTTTCTCCTTTCTACCTTTTTAAATGGGAATCCTAGCCCTAGAAAAATGCTTTAAAAAGTGAGCCAGAAGATTGTAATTAAAAAAAAAAAGCTGAACTTTACTGTCCTGATCCCCTGCAGCTGCCATTCTGACCGCTCTGGCTCCCCACTACTTAGCACTCCTTCCAGGTTCTTGTGACATGTTATGTCTAGAGATGCTGCCTGCTCTGCCATTGGAGTTAGCAATTCCAATGGGGACAACATGTCACAGGACCAAGAAAATGGCAGCCATTGTGTGCTGTTGGGGCGGTGACTGCAGGAGATCAGGACAGGTAAGTAAATATAAATAAATTGTCTAGGGATCATCACCCAAACCAGAACATCATCATCAAAATGGAAGAGGGACTCCTCTGTATAAAAGTCTTTCTCAGAGATCACTCTATGGCCAATAAGACAACCTATGCCAGCTTGGCAATGTCCACAAAGAGACCCATTCATATTAATATGGATCTTTCCAAAAATATTTTTTTACAAAAATGGTGTGCAAAAAAAAAAGTAATGTCATGACAAACAGCACATTTTCAAATCTTTCCTGACACTCTCCAAATGTGGAGAAAAGTGATCTGCTTAATAAATTTGGCGCAGGTTAGTCAAACTCTCAGCTTTCATAGACTGGCAAAGTAAAGGTGGGCGTTACTATGGAAGCTGTGCGGTGAAATATCTGTGTTACTTTACACCTGAATGCCGTCTATTGTTCCCTGTGAACAGCCATTTCGGGCTGGAAAGTGGTTGACTCTAGTTACTTAGTGAAAGCCCAGAAAAATCAATGTCCTCACCGCGGCTATTCTCTTGCATATTTTCAGTTCTGAGAACTTCCAAAAACCTGTTCTATACATCAATATCCTTCAGAGCAGTGAGTAAACCGGTGTTTTCCATGTCTAGGTGGTTATTACTACCTACCTATTCAGATGAGTGACTGTACAATCTGTTATCCCAGGAATCTTGGGCTTTATATTGCAGTTATGTCTTCTGATGACTCAATCCATCTTCATTCCATAAGTGTTTAATGAACTTGTCATCGCAGCATCACAGGAACCAAATTCCACTATGTCCTTGTGATTTATTTCATTCCCTCGGAGATCGTGCTCCATACATTTACATTGCTGTCTGGGGTCAGATGTTAAGTGTAATTGCTTGGAAGCTTAATGGAAGTTTAGTAGGTGCTTGGAGTAGATTTGGGTGCTGGGGGGACTACAGTGGCGATCAGACTTGTAATCCTAATGAGTTTTTAGTTAGGATTTTTTGAAGCACATTCATATAGTCTCTTATACAATAGTTTTCTTGCTTGTAATAAAAATAAAGGAGTACTTTGACAAAAAGAAACTTATCCCCTATCCACAGGATAGGGGATAAGTAGCTGATAGCGGGGAGTCCGACTACTGGGCCCCCCATGATCTCCGGAGTGGGACCCCGGCACTCTGAGGAGCATGTGTCTTCTGTTAGATGGCACGCGCTCCATTTATTTCTATGGGATTGCCGACTATACCCGAGGGCTGTACTCGGATCTTTTCGGTGCTCCCATAGAAATAAATGAAGCACTTGCTGGCTGCAGCATGCACACCTCACTAAGCGCAGGGGCCTGTCCCGGTGATCGCAGGGGGTGCCCAGCAGTCAGACCCCCTGCTATCAGTTACTTATTCCCTATCCTGTGGATAGGGGATAAGTAAATGTTTGCCATTGGTCTCCCTTAACTGTTGTTGGGATGGGAAAGTTTTTATGGGCCAAAACTTTACTGTTGCAGCTTGTCAAAGGGTTATCTGGGACTCTTTTTTATTTTTTATTGTTTCATTTTTTTTAATAGATGACCTATCTCCAGAGGTGTAACTTAGAGGGGTACTCCACTGACCAGCAATCAGAACATTTAGTTCCGAACGCTGTGCGCTTGCTGCGAGGACCGGCCACGCCCCTAAAGATGTTATGCCCCGTCCCCTCAATGCAAGTCTATGGGAGGGGCCGTGACGCCATGCCCCCCTTCCATAGGCTCGCAGTGATGGGGCGCGGCCGACCCCTGCATCGCGCGCACAGCGTTTTGTAACCAAATGTTCCAAATGCTGGATAGTGTGGTACCCCCTTAAGCCTACAGGGTCCCAGTCTCAAAATGTGTCCCAGGTCCCCCAGCTGCCATATCATTTATAAGACGAGTTTTGTTATGTGGCAAAGGGGTACTTGGGGATCCTCAGACATTCAGGCCCAGGTGCAGCTTCTGACTTCTTTATCACATGTATCCACAATACAAACATGCAGATCTTGAATAGACTTCAGTACGTGAAGCCCCACCTGTGCCATCATCTGTCATATCTTTTAATGACCTGTATGAAGTTATTTGAAAATGGAGTTATACTTTAGGTGTGTTGCTTCTGTTAGACAATGCCTGCTTTGTCATGCATAGACATGGCTAGTCCTTCAAAGCAAGAGCTCCCTGTTGTAGCCACTGTGAATAAAAACGGGTTATGAGTTGGCATCCCATAATTTTTCATTATCCAAATTGGGATTTCTTAATCTGACAACCCCGTTATATGTTGTTACACAACAATGTTGTAAACACCAAGGCTAACAATTCTGATCTGTGACACAAAGTGCTTTGCAATAAATAAGAGACTATAAGCATCATTTTAGTTTTACCCTCAACATAAAATTAACAAAATAATAAATATAAATAAATGAAAACGATTCTAAAGATAACCCCATGAATGTGGTTGCTTTACCTGCAAGTCACAATGTTTGGTCATTGAATGTATAGATTGTTCCCAGCTCTGGAGCAATTCTTCATAGTCACTTTCGATTAGATTCTCGCAGTCTCCACCGTAGGCCCATTCCCCACCCTCCTCGAAGGACTAATTGGACTTTTAACGTTCACATTCTAATCAATTGTTCCGTACCAGTCTCTGGGCTTGCTATGATTATTAAAGATAAAGAAGCTCCGAGGCCTCTGCGCCACTGCTTGAACTCTTTGTGTGTAGACTGAAGGGAATGGCTACCTCCCAAGTTTTATTTAAAATTAATTAAAATATACTTTCATTGTCATGTTTGTTTAAAAATTGCATCCATCATCCAAATGGCTGCTGAAAATATTGCTAGTACTAATCCTATGCATTTAGAATAACACTTATTAGAGTAGGTAACATTGTATAGAGGATGTTGTGCTGACCGATTTGCTGGGTGTTTCATTTGTAGATATATATCAATTGTGTCAAAAATATAAACTATACAAAAAATTAAAAAGTTATATAATACTAATAAATATATATATGTTAGTAATTTTTTATTTTTTTTGGTATAGTTTATATTTTCGACACAATTGATCAGCTGTGGTTATATGGTCATAATTATGGTTGAACAATAGACCTATATCAATTGCCAACATTTAAAAAAACAAATGTTGGAACTTTAAAACCCCACAATTGAAGTAACGTAAACCCCCATTATTGGTGTTGCCACTTTTTCTATTTATGTCCATGACCCCTTGAAACAGTTCTTCATCCCCTCTCTTGCTAAAGCCAGCTATACACATTAGATAAGTGTTCGATGAACTGTTCGATTAAAACAGGATTGGATACATTCCTGGAACAAAATAACATTAATGCTTATGAAGAAATATAAAATCCCAACCCTTCCCCAATATCGCGCCACACCCCTACCCTTCAATTCCCTGGTTGAACTTGATGGACATATGTCTCTTTTCGACCGTACTAACTATGTAACTATGAACTGGGAACTGGGACCGGCAAACCATCTGTGTTTTGGTGGCCTCCTGACTCTTCCTCGATGCCATATGTTGTGAACGATCATTCCTCAACCCATTTGGAACACATGCAGGCTTGCCCGAGCATGTATGTATAAAGGGGGAGATTAGGAGAAGTATCTGTTGGCCAAACAAGTGTTTGTCCAAAAGGTATCTAAGGCCTCATTCACACCATGATTTTTGTCTCCGAGGAACAGATATGTCGGGAAAATGTCAAAATGACATGCCGACATGTGTTCAGATAGGCATGCGGCCAATTCATTTCAATGACCCGAGCGTAGTCAGCTAGTTATGATGTTTGGGTTATTTCCTGATTAGTATACAAGTTTTGGCTCAGACAGAGAAATGTGAGCCAAAACTAGTTGACTACACTCAGGCCATTGAAATAAATAAGGCCCATTCCTGTTCGAGCACAGAAACATCAGCATGTAATTTTGACATTTACTCGATGTAGCCGTGCCTCAAAGGCTCAGATCATAGTGTCAACCTAGCATTATGCATATGGCTAGTTTATCAGTACAGATCCTGTAAAGAAGAAATTCCTCCAGAAGTTTTCTTCAATACGGGACCATACGAATGCTATATGAATCATTTAAAGGGGTATTCCAGGAAAAAACTTTTTTATTATATCAACTGGCTCCAAAAAGTTAAACAGATTTGTAAATGATCAATACAGTAGAGGATAGAAAAACATCGGCACTCACCGGTCTTCTCTTTAAAAAGGCTTCTTTATTAATACATACTCACAACATGAAATGCAGTAAGGGAGAGGGGACCCGTGCAGGGGGGGTAAATAGTAGGCAACAGACTCTGTTTCACTCGTTACACAACTTCATCCGCCCATATCTACCTGGAATTCTGTGCTGCTTCTTATACAGGTGGGCGGCCAATCGCAGACGCTCTGGACCGCCCTCCTCACCTGACACACCTGGCGAGTTCTCGTTAGAGTCTCACCATTGGCTAACCATCGCCATTTTTGTAAGTGCGTCAGTATAAGAAAGCATATACAAAGAAACATGTGCATATTAAAAACTGAATATTTAAAAACATGGTGCATAATCTACTTTTTCATTCAAACCGAGAGGACCTGCTGCTGCTGTTTGTACGATCCAATATGTTTCTCTTTGCAAAAGGTATTGATCCAAACTTATCCCCGGTTTGGGTTTAACTCTTTCTATCCCAAAGAATTTTAGGTGATCCAATTGTCCTTTGTGGGCTTCCATCATATGGGCAATAAGACGCGGTGCTCCTTTCAAGGTACGGAACGAATATAGATGTTCCCTTATCCGAGCACATAATTGTCTTGTTTTGCCATAGTTTTGACATAGTTTTGCCTATATAGTAGAACCCACAGGGGCAATAAATGACCTATACAACAAATTTAGTTCTACAAGTAATAAGATTGGTTACCGTGTGCATAATTGCCCCAATCTCATAGTTTTTAACTCTGCATTATACTTACAGAAATTACATGACTTACATGCGAAATTCCCTTTTGGGGTACACTTCTCTAGCCATGTATTCTCTGTATTTTTCTTTGTTCTTACTTGTTTTTTCAAAATGTCACCTATAGTTTTGTTCTTTCTGTATGAAATCAATGGTTTTTAAATAGCTACTTCTTTCAGTTCTGCATCACTTTCTATTATATGCCAATTACGTCTAACTGCCTGTTCTATAGTTCTATTCAGGGGTGTATTCTGGAAGGTGAAGGTGAAACGTTTCTGTTCTAATGTGTGTGTCTTATTCTTATTTTTATTCTTTAGTAGATTAACTCGTTGCATTTCTGTTGTTCTTTTTCTACCTTCTTTTATTAATTGAATTGGATACTGTCTTTCTATGAGTATTTTTTGTAAATCGGCTTGTTTGTTAAATGTCTCATCTTGTGCATTATTCCGTCTCAGACGAATAAATTGTCCATAGGGAATACCCTTCTTCACTGATGCTGGGTGGGAGCTATGATAGTGAAGAAGGGTGTTCCTGGACATATCCTTTCTATATCCTTCACTCACAATCCTATTATCATTAATTATCAACTTAACATCTAAAAATTCGATGGATGATCCTCCGAATTGAGGTGTGAAGGCAAGATTCATTATATTCACTTCGTTTAGATGTCTAACAAAGCTGTCAAATTGTGACTCAGTCCCTGCCCAAGCTATTAGTATGTCGTCCACATAGTGGGCATAAAATTTCAAATGCCCGATATATGAATTCGTGGAGGAGTAAATATACTGCCTCTCAAATTCTGCCAAAAAGAGGTTTGCGTATGTACAGGACACCGGGGTCCCCATCGGGGTCCTGGTGTCCTGTCTATACCAACTCTCTCCAAACATAAATGTACTGTTAGTACAAAAGTAAGTGCATCAATTATGAACCCGACAAACTCTTCTGACTTATTGGACCTTCTTAGTCCTTTCTTGACAGCCTGTACACCTGTATCATGTGGTATACGGGTGTACAGGCTGACAACATCAATTGAACACAGCTTCCACTCCCTCTCCCAATTCAAATCTTCCATCATCTGTAAAAGATGCAAAGTATCCTTTATGTATGCAGGTATGACTTTCAGCATTGGGCTCAATAGCCATTACAAATAATGAGAAAGGTGTTCAGTGACAGATCCCACCCCCGAGACGATGGGTCGTCCCGGGGGGGGGGGGGGGGATCTGTCCCTTATGAACTTTAGGTAAATGATACCAGGTAGCTGGCTTAGGTGTATCTGGAATCAGACGTTCTGCATTCTTTTTAGATAAAGTACCCTTCTCGACTGCTGAGTGGAGAAAAGAAGTTAATTTAGAGAGGATTTGACTTGTGGGGTGGCGGTATAGGTGGCGGTATCCTGAAGCTGCCTTTCGGCTTCGGCTATATACATAGACTTATACATTACAACCACTTATACTTAGACTGTATGATTTGTAAATGACTTCTATTAAAAAACCTTAATCCTTTCAGTACATTTGAGCTTCTGAAGTTAAGGTTGTTCTTTTCTGTCTAAGTCCTCTCTGATGACACCTGTCTCGGGAAACGGCCAGTTTAGAATAGGTTTGCTATGGGGATTTGCTTCTAAACTGGGCGTTTCCCGAGACAGGTGTCATCAGAGAGGACTTGGACAGAAATGAACAACCTTAACTTCAGAAGCTTATAAGTACTGAAAGGATTAAGATTTTGTGTTTAACTTTCTGGAGCCAGTTGATATATGAAAAGTGTTTTTTTCCTGGATAACCCCTTTAACCCAGGACTTTTGGATTTTTTGTTATTCTTATATTGTATACCTTCCCTTAGGAGGCACATGGTGTGCCTTTGATCTAGTCACGTATACCCCAGATTAAGTCACTTACTTTCTTTCTTCCAACCTGCATAAACACTTAGCTCTCTATCAACACGTGTTTATGGGAATATCCTTTAAGACAAAAAGCTGGGTTAACGTAACGGTGACAAATTCCGCTCTCTTACAGCTAGTCAGGTGTGTATATGGAAAGATTATCATCTGTGTTTAAAGCATCAAAGATTAGAGGAGACTAGATTAACAGCTATTCATAGTAATCTGTAGGGTTCGTGCAAGGAGCCACACAAGCAAGCACATTTAATATTCTCTCAGGCAATAACCTTCCCGCATAGAATGCCATGTTATTTTAGCTGACTTGGTCACACCGATCACCTTTAATCACTCTGACTAGCACTTCACCAGCTAAATGCACCGCCAGGTCATAAAACCAGTTTGAGCACTTTAAGTGTTACAAGTAATCATGAGAGGTTACGATGCCGCTGATGCGTTTCATGGTTTGAAGAGTGTCCATATGCTTCCACCCTTAATGGGCAGGCAATATGGGATTTTGTTAAAACTCTTGATTTATTAACTCTTTGATGACCAATTTTATGCAATACATGTGTTTTGGGTATTGTACATAATGGCCCTGATTTACTAAGAGTGGAGTGGAGTTTTCTTGTAGTGTAGTTTTAATTCCCCACAATTTTTTTTCCACAGTATTTATTTACTAACTATAAACTACTAGTTTCCCTACATTTTGCAATATTCCCTACACTTTGCTTTTTTTTTTTACACATGCTCTGATCTGTAGGGTTTTCCTCAGCTCAAATCCACTACATTTTCTGTGGAAACCTTAGTAAATATTGTCACGATGCCGGCTGGCAGGTAGTGGATCCTCTGTGCCAGAGAGGGATGGCGAGGACCGCGCTAGTGGACCGGTTCTAAGCCACTACAGGTTTTCACCAGAGCCCGCCGCAAAGCGGGATGGTCTTGCTGCGGCGGTAGTGACCAGGTCGTATCCACTAGCAACGGCTCACCTCTCTGGCTGCTGAAGATGCTGAAGATAGGCGCGGTACAATGGAGTAGGCAGAAGCAAGGTCGGACGTAGCAGAAGGTCGGGGGCAGGCGGCAAGGATCGTAGTCAGGGGCAACGGCAGGAGGTCAGGAACACGGACTAGGAACAGACTAGGGAACGCTTTCACTAGGCACTAAGGCAACAAGATCCGGCAAGGGAGTGCAGGGGAAGTGAGGTATAAGTAGGGAGTGCACAGGTGGAAACTAATTAAGCTAATTGGGAAGATTGGGCCAGGCACCATCATTGGTGCACTGGCCCTTTAAATCGCAGAGACCCGGCGCGCGCGCGCCCTAGGGAGCGGGGCCGCGCGCGCCGGGACAGGACCGAGGGAGAGCGAGTCAGGTACGGGGGCCGGGGTGCGCATCGCGAGCGGGCGCTATCCGCATCGCGAATCGCATCCCGGCTGAAGGCGGGACCGCAGCGCACCCGGTCAGTGGATCTGACCGGGGCGCTGCAACAACGAAGATGAGGCGAGCGCTCCGGGGAGGAACGGGGACCCGGAGCGCTCGGCGTAACAGTACCCCCCCCCTTGGGTCTCCCCCTCTTCTTGGGGCCAAAGAACCTGAGGAAAAAAAACTCAATTTTTCCGTGATGAGGTCCGATGCAAATTAGGAGGGGTTCTGTGTGGAAACGTACGAGACAGTCCAATCTTTTATTGTAAAAACAATAGATGTAGAGGGGTCTGGCGAGACTGGTCACAGGAACGTAGAACCTGTTGATGAGAGAGGCCAAAAAAAATTTTCCTGCAGATCCGGAATCCAAGAAGAGCATAGTAGAGAAGGAGAAGGTAGAGGCAGATATCCGCACAGGCACAGTAAGGCGTGGAGAAGCAGAGTTGACATCAAGAACTGTGTCACCTTTGTGCGGAGTCAGCGTACGTCTTCCCAGGCGGGGAGGACGGATAGGACAATCCTTCAGGAAGTGTTCGGTACCGGCATAGTACAGGCAAAGATTCTCCATGCGGCGTCGTGTCCTCTCTTGAGGTGTCAAGCAAGACCGGTCAACATGCATAGCCTCCGCGGCGGGAAGCACAGGAACAGATTGCAGAGGACCAGAGGAGAGAGGAGCCGGAGAGAAAAAACGCTTCGTGCGAACAAAGTCCATATCCAGGCGGAGCTCCAGACGCCATCCGGAAGAACGCATGTCAATGCGAGTGGCTAGATGAATGAGTTCATGTAGGTCAGCAGGAGTCTCTCGTGCGGCCAGAACATCTTTAATGTTGCTGGATAGGCCTTTTTTAAAGGTCGCGCAGAGAGTCTCACTATTCCAGGACAACTCATAAGCAAGAGCACGGAACTGAATGGCGTACTCGCCAACGGAAGAAACACCCTGGGCCAGGTTCAGCAGGGCAATCTCGGCTGAAGAAGCTCGGGCAGGTTCCTCAAAGACACTTCGAATTTCCGAGAAGAAGGAGTGTACAGAGGCAGTGACGGGGTCATTGCGGTCCCAGAGCGGTGCGGCCCATGACAGGGCTTTTCCAGACAGAAGGCAGAACACGAAAGCCACCTTAGACCTTTCAGTAGGAAACTGGTCCGACATCATCTCCAAGTGCTGGGAACATTGCGAAAGAAAGCCACGGCAATACTTAGAGTCCCCATTAAATTTGTCCGGCAAGGACAGGCAGAGGCTAGGAGTGGCCACTCGCTGCGGAGGAGGTGCAGGAGCTGGCGGAGGAGATGATTGCTGAAGAAGTTGCGAATGTTGGTGCAAAATGGTGGACACTTCCGACAGCTGGTGGGTTAGATGGGCGATCTGTCGGGCGATATCAGAGACAACTGGCAGGGGAACCTCAGCGGGATCCATGGCCGGATCTACTGTCACGATGCCGGCTGGCAGGTAGTGGATCCTCTGTGCCAGAGAGGGATGGCGAGGACCGCGCTAGTGGACCGGTTCTAAGCCACTACAGGTTTTCACCAGAGCCCGCCGCAAAGCGGGATGGTCTTGCTGCGGCGGTAGTGACCAGGTCGTATCCACTAGCAACGGCTCACCTCTCTGGCTGCTGAAGATGCTGAAGATAGGCGCGGTACAATGGAGTAGGCAGAAGCAAGGTCGGACGTAGCAGAAGGTCGGGGGCAGGCGGCAAGGATCGTAGTCAGGGGCAACGGCAGGAGGTCAGGAACACGGACTAGGAACAGACTAGGGAACGCTTTCACTAGGCACTAAGGCAACAAGATCCGGCAAGGGAGTGCAGGGGAAGTGAGGTATAAGTAGGGAGTGCACAGGTGGAAACTAATTAAGCTAATTGGGAAGATTGGGCCAGGCACCATCATTGGTGCACTGGCCCTTTAAATCGCAGAGACCCGGCGCGCGCGCGCCCTAGGGAGCGGGGCCGCGCGCGCCGGGACAGGACCGAGGGAGAGCGAGTCAGGTACGGGGGCCGGGGTGCGCATCGCGAGCGGGCGCTATCCGCATCGCGAATCGCATCCCGGCTGAAGGCGGGACCGCAGCGCACCCGGTCAGTGGATCTGACCGGGGCGCTGCAACAACGAAGATGAGGCGAGCGCTCCGGGGAGGAACGGGGACCCGGAGCGCTCGGCGTAACAAATATGTTGGGGTTTTTGTGAAAATATCAGGAACACGCCTACTTTTCGATGGACACGCCGCATATTCTGGTGCAGATAGAATTTCTGGCACAATGCGCCAGAATCTGGTGCCCAACCCGACAAAACAGGTCGTGTTTACAATAGTAAATCAGGGCCAATGAATGTACAGTACTTTGTGTCTGTGCCCATATATATGGAGTTATGTAGGTTAGGTACGTGTGTTCACTTAAAGGGGTTATCCAGGAAAAAACTTTATTTTATATATCAACTGGCTCCAGAAAGTTAAACAGGTTTGTAAATTTCTTCTATTAAAAAAATCTTAATTCTTTAAGTACTTAGGAGCTGCTAAAGATGAGTTATTCTTTTCTGTCTAAGTGCTCTCTGATGACACATGTCTCGGGAGCTGTCCAGTTTAGAAGCAAATCCCCATAGCAAACCTCTTCTACTCTGTGCAGTTCCCGAGACAAGCAGAGATGTCAGGAGAGAGCACTGTTGCCAGACAGAAAAGAACAGCTCAACTTCAGCAGCTGATAATTATTGGAAGGATTAAGATTTTTTAATAGAAGTAATTTACAAATCTGTTTAACTTTCTGGAGCCAGTTGATATATAAATTTTTTTTTTTTCCTGGAATACCCCTTTAAGTTTTTCCTGGTCTAAGTAGAGGTGTATTTAGAACCAGATATTGGTGGCTGACATTCTCATGGTCATGGCAAATAATGTTTGGAAGACTACTGATCTGGCTACTAAATATGGACCTAGGTTTGAAGATAACATGTCTGTTCCAACAATAATTTAAGGTGTTTACCCCAGTCTGATCCCCTGTCCTCACCAATGAGTGGGGAAAACCGATACTGCTTGAGGGTTCAATGTTCAATATAAACTATTTCTTTTGTTTTTATTAACATTTTATGGCCTCTGGTGCCCTGATTCCAATGCAGGTTTTTATTTTGTTGTACACCTCCCCATGCTCCCCACCTGACTCATCCCCCTCAGCCTCACAAGTCCTGAGCCTAGCATTCACACTTCTTTTTGAAAATTAAGTCCCCACCCATCTGACTATTCAGAGAAAAGTACAAATAGACCAAGCAAAGGGGCCTTTAGATGTTTCTCAACTTCAGTCCTCAAGGGAACTTCCAACAGTTTTGTGGTTATCCCATACAAAAAGGGGTACTCCTGTTGAAAACTTTTTTATTTATTTATTTTTTACTCAACTGGTGCCAGAAAGTTAAACAGATTTGTAAATCACTTCTATAAAAAAATCTTAATCCTTCCAGTACTTTTTAGGGGCTGTATACTAAAGAGAAATCCAAAAAAGAAATGCATTTCCTCTGATGTTATGACCAGTGCTCTCTGCTGACCTCTGCTGTCAATTTTAGGAACTGTGCAAGGCAGCAGAAAATCCACATAACAAACATATGTTGCTCTGGACAGTTCCTAAAATGAACAGCAGAGGTCAGCAGAGAGCACTGGGGTCATGACATCAGAGATTAAGATTTTTTAATAGAAGTGATTTACAAATCTGTTTAACTTTCTGGCACCAGTTGAGTAAAAATAAAAATAAAAAGGTTTTCCACGGGAGTACCCATTTTAAAGTCTGGTGCCTTGATAACTATATTACATTTAAGATTCTGAGCAAATCCTAAACACGTGATCTGTTAGGCAATCTTGAGATTTCGAGTTTCCTGTTGATGATCTGGCTGAATAATTGAGCATTTTTTTTGCCGATTTTAGCAGTCAGATTTATAAGCTACGTGCATTTATGAAAGTATGCATTCTGAAAATGACTCTTATTTAGGCAGTGAAAAAAAATCGGCTGTGTTTGGCTTTGCACCTACAGAAACTCAGATAATCTCCAAGAGTGGTTCAGTTAGGTGAAAATGTATTTTTATTTTTTTGTTTTGGGAAATCTCTTCAAATTGTTGAATTGTCAAAAATGACACTTTTTTTTTTTTTGTATTTTAACTTAATTTTGTCAATTTTTAAAAAAAAGTTTTTTGGCTGATTGTTGCACTTTGAGCCAGTAAGTATTGTTGCGTCTTAGTGTTTTGTAATTGATCACATGGCATATTTCCTATTCTTTCCACTCCTTCCTTCTGGGACAGATAAATAAAACCAGTGTATGAGGAGAAAATGTGCAGCCATTCGACATCATAATGGCTCCTAATGCGACAGATCTTTGTTTAATAGACTTCCAGAGCTGCCCCTGTGTCTGGAAAATGAAGACTTCAAGGTTGCTCACAGAACAGAAGCCACAAAATATGTGTTTGAAGGCCCAGACTATTAACGGGTGACCCTGATTAACCCCCAATGAGACTTAATGGGGCCTTACATGAAGAATTTATAGGTTTATGCTCCCGTAATGGAATGATCCAACTTATGATGGTAATAGAAGAGTAGAAGAAATCACTCGGCCATGTAACATGGACTCTGCATATGAGCAGTTCTAATATACAGTTGTTAGTGTAACATGGAGTTATGGACATGATTCGATTTAGATTTGTATAGGAACGCGCTATGTGAAGGCTTTGATATGTTCCAAGCAGAGTTGCGTGAGCTGCTTTTATAGGATTTTTGTAGCCTGAGGTTTAACCATTGTTTTTAGTTTCTGCGCATTGTCTGTGGTTAACCCTTTTTGCGTAGCATAAGGAAATGAAAATAGCTTGCTACAGTATTGCAGAAAAATTCATCATTTCTAAATCCATTAGCAAAACCAGTTTATAAACCAATCTTCTAACTCGAGAAAATAACAAACAGATAAAAATGTAGGTTCAGCTTAGGCCAGCATACCAAAAAATATTGACTAAATATTGAATCAATATTTATAATATATACTGAAATATAATACTATATATTGAATTGCTGTTGGCAGAATGGTGCACCAATAATAAATTCTAAGGGTCTACTCTATGCAGCACATGCCCCCATAAATTTTAGAGGAATTTTTATGATTGCGTACACACTACCACCAAAAAGATCTAAAAGGTTGTTTGCAGGTAAACTGATAGAAAATAGACCCCGGCATTAAGGAAGTCATGCCAAAGTCTGCCGTAAATGGGGTCTTTTTGACCCTTTTGGCCCGGTACCCTAAAACCATGGTCCCCAACTCAGTCCTCAAGGCCCACCAACAGTAGGGGATTTGAGTTTTCAACCTGTTCTATTACAATGGGGTAACTGAAAAAAAACAACAACAATAAACAGAATATTGGTGGGCCTTGAGGACCGGGTTGGGAACCACCACCTTGGAGTTTTTTGAGTTGTTAAATGAAAGGATTCGCTAGTTGTCTTGTCCAATCATGGCTGGTGAAAAATTAAAATCCTTTATTGAAAGATTGGAAAAAAAATGCATAACTATTCATAGTATTGCTTAATCCCATGTATTTGCTGTAAAATAAGTGAATAATCTCTGACTACATTTTTTTGTGCGTTATGCAATCACTCAACCATAAAGGAAGTACATCCTTAAATTCTATTATCCATTATTTTTTTGCCTTATTTTTATTTTTTTTCCGGTTTCATCCCCCTTGCTCTTTCAGGATGCTTTTACTGCTAACCAACCGAAACACATTAGCAGATGCCTAAAGAAGGTCGTAAACCACAGGCAGAGAGAGAGCAGCATCCTGTCCTCCTACTGAGCAATAAACACACAAACATTAGGCCTTTAAGGAAGGGTTTTTTTTTTTTCCTGCTTGCCATAACTTCTGCCTGGTAGAGGCAAATTACCATAGCCTTATGTTTTCCACTATAATGGACCTGGTTCTAAATGTATTTTTACCTGCCTGAGAGAGTCCGTAGGTGGGGCACAAGCTGTATTGCTTCCAGCTGTGACTTTGTCTAGGGACAGAGTACCCCTTTAATTCACCTTTAACAGGACCCGGCAACATCACAATGGTGTTTAGTAATAGCATATTAACTCAAGTGTCTCATAAATTGCCATATTCATAGACAAAAGACAAGGGAACTTTGCATAGGAGAATCCTACATTTCATATTAACAGAAAATTCTATTTGGAGGAAACCTATACAATACTTTCTGTACATTGTGTGCTTTTTCAAGAAAACACCTGTTGCTGTTGAGTGAAACTTATGGGAGCCAAAGCCGATAAGTGGAGTCACAATGTCTGGAACCATGGTAATGTTTTAGGACATGTCAAAGCAAAGTTCAGCACTTCAGCTCAACAGGTCTCGTCCTAGCAGAGTTTTTTTGAGAACTGACTTGATCCAAGCCGGGAGGAGAGAAGGATTGGGCGTGTTGACTTTCACCTGCCCAATCCTTATTCTTTTTGTGGAGATAAGTTACCAACACAGAAGACGGGCAGCTTGTAATTCTACCACCCACCACCTTAAGCAAAAAAAAAAACACTAAAGCTTTATGGATATGGAAGGATCGGTGAGATATGGCTGAGCAAGCATTTGGCTAAATAAGAATTCGACTGATGGCTATCGTGTATGTATGGCCAGCTTTAGTTGTTGGCCAAATGCTCTTTTGGGTGACCACTTTTATACGCATACTTGAGAGTGAGCATGCAGGTAATGTCAATGGCAGTTCCTCTACTGAGAGCAAGAGGATCAGGCTGCTGGATGTTGAAATCCAACTTTTGATTAAAAAAAGTGTGTTTTTATTGACCAAAAGAGAAACCGAGTAATAATAAAACAGAGGGCAATACACAGGCAGGCAAACATATCAAAAACTAAATAAACAGGAGGGGAATGGGGGATAATGTGAGTCTAGGTACAAACAATATAGTATGTTCAGGTGGGGAGGAGCAGGTAGGTCAAGAAAAAGTGGTTTTAAGTGTGGCGGGTTGACATTGTCGAGGTCCGCTATGGATAGTATTATTGCAAGGACCATGTGGAAGTTAGACCCTTTTGGAGCTGGAGGGTATCTTCAAAGCACACCTTTCATGGTTTGTTAGTAGGACTCGGTCCTCAGGTGTGAGACAGTACAATCAAATCTCTTATGTACTAGCAATGTGACGGTGAGGATCCAATGCCCAGGCAGCAGAACACAATCCAACTTTTTTGATCCTCTCCATTTTTTGGGGGAAAAAAGCTAAAGGGGTACTCCTCTAGAAATCTTATCCCCCATACAAAGGATAGGGGATAAGATGTCTAATTGCAGGGGTCCCACAGCTCGGACCCCTGCGATCTCTGTGCAGCACCCGGCCTTCGTTTAAAATGCTGGGTGCTGGCGGCGGGGGTCGTGATGTCATGGCCACGTCCCCTAAAGCCTTCTTGCCACACTCCCTCTATGGGAGGGGGAATCCACACCCCTCCCAAAGACTTGCATTGAGGGGGCGTGGTGTGACATCACGACCCCCCCCGCCACCTGCTCCAAGTGTTCGGAACAAAATGTTAGGAACACTGGGGCAGTGGAATACCCCTTTAAATGGTCACCATACACACTAGTTGGTTTGGCGGGTTCAGCTGACAGTATAAATAGCCACTTGTCCAGCTTTATAGTAACAGTTTTTGTAAGAAAAAGAAATGCAATAAAAAACCAAAAACTTTATAGTAGAGGACTCCTTAGAAACTGATGATTTATGATGTAACGGAAAGAATAATAACCGCCATCTATTAATCCTCACCTCAGCTCAAAGATCATTAACAACATGGGCCGGTTTAACTGCAATTTCAATAGCATTCATGAAATCTCCAGTACCATCAACGTTTCTTACAGCCGGACGTAAATCAGTTAACTTTACATAGGCGAGATTTTATGTCTCCAGATAAATAAGTCTAAAGATAAATAAGTCACATTGATGTATGCGTTTCATAAAGATTGTAAATGAGAATGTAACAAGAAGGGGTAAAAAGGTTGAAATAATTTCAGGTACTGATCAGTTAATGTAACATCATTAAACTAACTGGTGGTTACCAAAGGTCGAGGGTAATTCTACCGTACCAGGGAACACTTGTGACTTCCAATGGAATGTACATGTAATTTCTCTGCGAGATGGGAGACCACCTAGGGTCTTGTTAAATGGATTCTTGAAATGATTGAGCCCATGTGCTATGTATCATATGAGATGGCTTAACGGGAAAAGGAATTTGTCACTTGCGTTCCTTCTTTCTAGTGTGAAAGCAGAAGAATTTAAAGGGATTTTCCACTGGCGGAGACTAGTAGCTGTCTTCTGTAACATGCAGGGGGCAGAAGTGCTGGTGGCGATGGGGAATTTCACGCACAATGCAGGTATAGGGGTGGCTCTGCTGGTCACCAGGAGAGTGTAGAAATTCCATGTGGTCACCTCGGGGGATTAAGCCTGTTGCTAGGCAGCTGCCTCAATTTATTCCAATGCTGCCTAACAAGCTCAATACTTGCATCGGTCATTCCTTAGGGACTCTGAGGATTCTTATAGGCAACACACTGCAACAAGGGCTCCTTTGAGGCGTTCTGTGCGGCTACCTCCGTACCTTCGGCTTCATAGCAATTGTAGGGACATTGATACTTTTGCAATGTATGATTGGGAGAACTGCATGTAGTGCATGGTGGCTTAGTGGTTAGCATCGATCCCTTGCGGCACTTTGGTCCTAGGTTCAAATCTCACAAAGGACAACATCTGCAAAGAATTTGTATGTTCTCGCTCTGTGTGCTGGGTACAAGGAATCAATTTGAATGGACAGTGCTGCGGAATATGTTGACGTGATATAAATATTAAAGCGAATCTGATACCTTGTTCACCCAAACTAAACCCAATAAACAGGGTTATAGTGCAGTTGAACCTAAAGTATACCCTAAAGAGGCATAACTCACCCTGACCAGTGGTCTGATTCCAGAGATTCAGGCTGTATACAGGCACAGAGTGAACTGGACCACCCGAGTGACCTGGACCTGGAACTGGACCACACTACCCGCTCTATAACCCGGTTTATTGTGGGTGAACAAGGGGCAGTTTACCTTTTTAAAATTACTATAAAAGGAATTATTATTTTCTACAAGGTAATTTTGGTAAATGAGCTGAAAGTTGTAATTTAAATATTTATTTATTATTAGGGATATATATATATATATATATATATATATATATATATATATATAT
>NC_079192.1:387110439-387117939 GCF_029499605.1 Hyla sarda | reverse complement strand
GTTTTTCAGCACGATTTCAGCACAATAAAATTCGAATTGCGAATATTCGCGAGCAACACTATCCAGATGTTGCAAAACTACAACTCCCAGCATGCCCGGACAACCATCTTCACCAGGAGGCCCTCTTGTCCGGGCCAGCCCTGGACTAGTGACGTTGCCTTGACGACGACGCTCAGGGACGTCTGTGCACAGCAGACGTCCGTTCCTGTGCATAAACGTCCCTGTGCATCGTAGTCAAGGCAACGTCACTAGTCCGGGGCCGGCCCGGAGCGGAGAAGAGTGCCTCCCGCTGAAGATGGACAGCCCGAAACGACTAACCCTCCCCACAGGACGGTCCCTGCAGCATAGATGGCCCTCCCCACAGGATGGCACTGCAGCTCACCCTTCCTTCCCACCCAGGGGAGGTGAGCAGAAAACTAAAGGGGGGTCTGGATGATGAGGAAGGCTGCAGTGGTCTTCAACCTGTGGACCTCCAGATGTTTCAAAACTACAACTCCCAGCATGCCCGGACAGCCGTTGGCTGTCCGGGCATGCTGGAAGTTGTAGTTTTGCAACATCTGGAGGTCTGCAGGTTGAAGACCACTGAGAAGGGATTGACAGGCGGTGATGATGAAGGGGGGGATGATGAGGGTAATGATGACAGGGTGATGATGATGGGGGTGTTAATGACGGGGGTCTAGATGATGACAGGGGGGGGGAAGGGGTGATGACATAGGGGATGATGTATTTCCCCCCCCTAGGCTTATAGTCGAGTCAATAACTTTTCCTGGGTTTTCGGGGTGAAATTAGGGGCCTCGGCTTATATTCGGGTCGGCTTCTACTCGAGTATATACGGTACTGTCCCAAAAGAGTCAAATAAAAATACTATGAAAAGGGCTAGTTCTACTACCCCTCCATATCAAAGTTTCTTTCAGGTTAAAACATGGTCATGCCAAGCCACATTCCTTCCGACCCTTGAGTTCCTGTCAGAACAGAACATGTCTCCAAGCTTCCTATTCTTTTTTCTTCCTTTTTAATAGGTTATTACTGGTACATCTTGTGAGAATACTTCGCTATTTTGTGTTTTTAATGTGTACTTTTTCGGTTTTCCTTATGGTTGTCAAAAGTTCAAAGCAACTTCTGACTAAAGTTTCCTTTAAAACTTGTCATTAAGTCGAAGTCACTGTTTGCAAACCACAAGAAAGTACTTTTATGGTATGTAATGGCTCTGTTTGTGCTTTCCAGAGACAGACTCGGAAACCGTAATACTTTCGTAACTGGAAACAAATAACCAACTAATGTCGTTCCAAATGCTTTAAAATCTGCGTCTTCTGAAGGAAAAAAAGGAATAAACTAAAACTCCAATAATTTCAATATTTCATTTTTATTTAAGAATTAGTTTTTCAGGATAAAGCACAGATATCCCCAGGATAGGCCATCGATATTTGATCAATGGGTGGTCTGACCCCCACCAATCCATTATACTGCAGACCCTTCTTGCTTATCAGCCCCTATATACTACTTGATGGCTGCAGGTTACATATACGGATGTGTCTTAATGTTTTTGTCAGAGAAAAAATTTGTTTTAAAAGCAAAGATACAACTATAAAGTGGCTTTAAATACACACTAGCATATTTAAAATTTAGTATATCTATCTCCTTTACAGTGCCCATCCTACTTACCCATCCTTGGCGTACTCCGGTGTATAGGGGATAAGTGTCTGAAAATTTCAGTCCCTCGGAGAACAAACAAACAAGCAAACAAAAAAAAATAAAAAAAAACAACTCTGCTTGCCTTCAACACTCTCCCTCTGTCTCTGTTATCACTGTTCCGGTCTCCGTCGCGGTCCTCTTCATGGTGCTGGGGCCCAATATGTCACATTGCAGCTCAGCCAATCGGCATCCTGCCTCAGGCAGTGATTGGCTGAGCGGCACTCCAAGCATTGCGCCCCAGCACCAGGAAGTGGAGCTCAGCGGAGACCAGGAGCAGCGATACCGAAGGTTACGGGGGACCAAGGGAGAAAATTACACTTTATTTTATTATATATTATTAATAATAATAATAATACATTTTTTTACATATTTATTATTATTTTTTTTTTTAAGCAGGCAGTCTTGCCATGTTTTAAAGGGGGAAAAAAAACAAAACTATTTTTGCTGGACAGACCCCATTTAGAGCATTCTGAAAGCATAGTACATATCTTGGGGTATTTTTAATAAACCTCCTGTATTGATCTGATCACTGATAAGGTCTAGTTAATGGCTATCGTTTGGCTCACAAATTGATTTTCTACTAGAAGATTTCAGGAAAATGAAAGTACACGTGCATATAATACATCTATATTTAGGTATACATAATTTCTAGCTTTCTTAGAGAAAACAGGAAGCTATTTAGCATGGAAGAAAGGTTTTCAGTGCTTTCATGTTTTAGGAAATTTTCCATCACGGCAGGAGCTGGCAATTCCAAAGAAATTAGTTTTAAGTAATTTTCAAAAAGGAAAAAAAAAATTCTTTTGTGCGTGCTCATTCACAATAATATAGCTCCCTGATCCTATAGGTAAACCTACATGATCAACCAAAGGCAGTGTAAGCTCCACCCAAAAAAACTCTAGATGTCCCCATCTGCACAGATTGTCTTCTCCAGTGGTAGACATTTTGATCATTTGGAATTGACACATCAGATACGTTAGACCAGTGTTTCCCAACCAGGGAGAAATACTGCCTTAGGGTACTTTCACACTGTTGAGTTAACCATGAGTTTCCAGTTGTGGGTTTGAGTTTTCTGCGGCCGATTCACAGTCAAAAATCTGCAGCAGATTACATTGACCTTATTTGGGTCTGCTGCAGAAATTCCCCAGTGGGGAAACTCGCGGGTAACCGGTCTGCGTAAAGTGACCCTTAGGCTATGTTAACATGGGCAAAAAATGTGTGGAATGTCCGCACAAAAAACTGGTGCAGACCTTTTGCACATTTGACTACTCTTTGGGTGCTAGGATCGTTCGGAAATGTGCTGTCTCATAGACGGCAATGCATTTTCTTGTGGACGCCAGAAACATCTGTCACGGAAATTCTGCAGTGTGCACAGTGCTGCAGAATTCCATTGAAATCAAGGAGACTCTGCAGCAGCGGAATGTCAACAGACATTCCACACATTTTTTTGCCCGTGTGAACCCGGCCTTAGAGTCTGAAGTGTCTACCCTCTTGCTTTCTGTTGTAGAGGCGGTACTCTTTTTCGGGTTCTAACACTGCGGTCAAACCCATACTCGCATTGAGCGGCCAATGGGAGTCCAATTTTGCCTGCTATACAGCAGCTTTACTGAAAAATAAAATTGTGGGAAAGAAGTGTGTAGGATTGGAATAATGTTGTTGCTTTCAAACTCCACCATGGGTTAGGTATGGTATTTCATTTCCGCTCCATTTGACGTGAATGGGGCTTAGGTGCAATGCCATTCACAACCTGTAGACGTGTGTGCCACTGTTTTGGGGCAAATGTGTTATCTTAGAATGAATCAGAAAACATACCTGTGTGGAACAGTTCGAGACATTTTTCCCTTCAATCTGTCAAAAAAAAATTCTACTAGTGAAGGAATTTGCTCCTACAACCTGTAGCTTGAGGCTCAAAGGCAGACACACTGGTGTTTTGCTGTTGAGGTATCTCTCGAACGCAGTCGTCTCTCACGCTGAGCTGTTCGAGTCTATGGTAACAGCTGGCTTCGTTCATTGGTACTTTCTTTCAGAGGAATTCACGTCTTTCTGTCCTCATGGAAACCAAGCAACAAAAGGCCTTTATTGTTGTGCCCTCTTTCCTCCCCCTGTGACATCATACGCTAAAGATATCATAAAGCGAGCTCTCAGCTGCCCGCTAATAGATTTGCTCTCCGTTCTGCTTATTATGTGCACCTGCATAGAGTCTACTGATAAGGTGTCTCGGCTGCTGGTAGCACCTAGTAGACCCGGCCATAACTGTTTGCTCAATAGCTTTTCAGCATTGATTTGCAGCATCTTCTTCTGGCTTTAACCTGTTTTATGGCATATAAGAACAAACCATCTCCATGTATTTTTTTTAGTGACGTAAAAGCCGCGCTCCTTTAACCTCTGTTTTGTTGACTTTGCTCACTTTAATATCCTGTAGGCATCCGGTTGGATAGTCATGTGCAGATACATGTGATCAAATTTAAATGTTTTTGTAGGTTTGTGTGCGAATACTATTAAAATAATAAAGCAGAAGTAAAATAACTACCAGATAGTCAAAAAAGTGGCAGCCACTTCTTCAATGACACCAATACCCAGTTTTTAAGGGGTAGGAGGTTGGCCCAAGCTTAACCTTTTTACAAGGTGGGAAGGATTTTTTTTATCTAGGAATATAAAACCAGAGTTAATTTATTTTAAAACAGCACCACCCCAATCATCAGGTTGTGTGGGGAATTACAACGTGGCTCTATTTACTTCAAAATAACTTAAAGGGTACCTCTCATCAAATAAACTTTTGATATATTTTAGATTAATGTTGAATAACTTTCCAATAGCATGTTAATGAAAAATATGCTTCTTTCTATTGTATTTTTCCCGATCAGTCCTGTCAGCAAGCATTTCTGACTCATGCTGGAGTCCTAAACACTCAGAGCTGCCAGCCTGCTTTGTTCACAGCCAAACAGGCTGTGAACAAAGCATGCTGGCAGCTCTGAGTGTTCTCCTTTGTGAACAAAGCAGACTGGCAGCTCGTAGTGTTTAGGACTCCAGCATGAGTCTGAAATGCTTGCTGCCAGGACTGGTAGGGAGACCCCTAGTGGTCAGTTCTTCAATGTGGAAAATTAAATAGAAAGAAGCATATTTTTTAATAACATGCAATTGTAAAGTTATTCTGCATACATTAATCTATAATATATAAGTTTTTTTGATGAGAGGTACCCTTTAAGTACACAAGTGTGGGGCTGTTTTTGGAACAAATTAACACGGTTTTTCTAATCCTGGATAACCCCTTCAATGTAGAAGCAGAAGTATAATGAAGGACATTAAAGAGCAGTAATGAACAGTCTTGTTTCCCAACCCAGGAGCCTCCAGCTGTTGCAAAACGCAAACTCCCAGCAGGAGGCACCCTGGCTGGGAAACACTAGCTGCTGAATACTACAGAGGAAACAGAGGAAATTATTTTCTTTTTGGAACACAGAGCGCTCTGCTGAATCACGAGCACAGTGCTCTCTGCTGACATCTCTGTTCATTTTAAGAACTGTCCAGAGTAGGAAAAAATCCCCATTGCAAACATATGCGGCTCTGGACAGTTCCTAAAATAGACAGAGATGTCAGCAGAGAGCTCTGTGTTCCAAAAAGAAAAGAATTTCCTCTGTAGTATACAGCAGCTGATAAGAACTGGAAGGATTAAGAGTAATTTACAAATCTGTTTAACTTTCTTGCACCAGTTGATTAAGAAAAAAAATAAAATAAAATAAAATAAAAAATAAAATATATAATATATTCCACTGGAGTACCCCTTTAAAATTGTAAGAAAAATTTCATATGCCCAAGGAGAGACCCTGTTGGGGGAAAAAAAAAAACCTAAGTCCAATTTCAAAGGGGTCTTAGTACAAAAGACACCTTCCCTCACTCATGGTAAAAGCTCATGCAACTAAAGCAAAGTGTTAAATTCGAGCCGGAATAGATATTGCCCCTGGCTGTTTTGACGCTGTCTTTAATGTCCTTGACATGTTGATACCCTTACTACCAACGGTGTGTTTAAAAGCAGAATTCAGTGCACTGTCATGGAAACTCCCGGGCATATGTTTTTAATGATATTTATAATAGCAGTTTTGAATTTCCTCTTTTTCTCTGTTTTGCACTAGTAAAACAGATAGAGACCACGGGATCCCTATGATCCTGCATGATCTTCCAGTTCTCTCCATTTTGGCCCCCAATGGCTTATTCATGTTTTCCATAATTTTTGTCCTGCCTTTATTAAGTCACTGATAGTAACTGGCCCCATGATGTCTATCACACTCCTACCGCATAGAAAGTAAACATTATAGAACACTTAGAAACTTTATGACAGCCTCAGGCGAATACCTTCTTATGTTTTTACTTACAGTCTGACATACCTGATGGGCAGGACCCTGAAGTCAGCTGAATTGTGCTTTTGCTTTATATGTAGATTTATGTTGAGAATAAAGTGTTCTTTCACATCTGAAGCGAGGCCCCCAGGGCTGTCGGAGCTGTTTCAGCTGTTCCTCCTGAGGTATTGAGATGAGTGACTTGATGGCATGGAAGCTGGCAGCTAGAACATGCGCTAGTAGAGCCTGGAGACATGGACCATCGAAAGGGCCACTATTGATATGCACTGTACGACTATTGTCCTCTGTTGTAGATCCAAAGATTTTTGGGAATGTCAGTTTTAATCTTAATTGACTGGGAAGATACTTAATCTAGGACAGTTCTTCATTTGAGAAAAGTTTATTTCTAAAAGAAAACTTTATTTTACTTAAAGGGGTAGTCCTGGAAACTGAACACACAATCTTCTGTACAGGACACCGGCTACTTACGCATCCTTGGCACACTTCAGCACCTCATCTTCCTGGACAAATGCAAGTGACGGCCCACTCAGCCAATCACCAGCTAAAGCGGGACATTGCTGCAGCCAGTGATTGGCTGAGCGGGCCGCCACTTTCATTCGTCCAGGAAGGTGGGGGCTGCTCTCCTCCGAGTTCCTATGGCCCCATATGGGAGATCACGGGGGGACCTTTTACAATCAGACACTTATCCCATATCCTATGGATATGGTATAAGTTTATAAAAAGTTCAGTTCCCTGGATTACCCCTTTAACACCCCTACCAAGTCCAGTCTTCAAACCGAATGTCTTGTTAACACACTGCTGGACACTATACCTGAACTCCTTTGTATGAGCCAATGGCCTGAGATCTTCATCACCACTGTCACTTAGAAACCTTTGACATGTTAAAAGGACATATCAAAAGTTTTGATCATTATTTTCTATAATTTCTTCATTGCTTCTTGCTGTCCGGAATTTACATGTTCGGGGACATGATGTCACATGCCCGCTAAGCCAATCAACAGCTGAGGTAGAACATCACTGAGGCCACGGATTGGATGAATGGGTGTGTGATGTCACATCACCAAACTCTGAAATGTCAGGCAGCAGGGAGCTCTGGCAGCAGTTCCAGTAAATCCTCGTACCGACACTGCCGGCGGAGCTCTGCTCCCATCTGTCTGGTACTTGAATTTGGTGATTGACATAACATTCCCGCTCATTGAGTCAGCGGCCTCAGGGATGTTCTACCTCAGCTGTTGATTGGTAAGAGACAGTAAATTTATTATTATTTTTTTCTTTTTTTACTACTACCCCCTCCGTGACTAGATTTTAAAATTTTTTGCTGGTCCACCCATTTTAATATCACCTTGAGTGGATCAAACAAGGGATAGTCTAAAGGGGTGAGCTCATGACTATATACAGAGGGCGAGTCAACACCTCAAAGTTTTCTGTTTCAGCTGTATGGGCAGCCATTTGCAGCCGG
>NC_079192.1:387032939-387105439 GCF_029499605.1 Hyla sarda | reverse complement strand
CTGCTCTGGATGTCGCTCTCCATCGCTGTCACAGTGTCCCCGTCTCTGCTGCCCGTTATACTCGCTCTCAGTCGCCGCCATCACGTCGCTACGCACGCCGCTCCTATTGGATGACGGGACTGCGTGTGCGACGACGTGATGACGACTGAGAGCGCCGGCCATGCAGGGGATCCCGGCATGGAGCAGACACCGAGGAGGCAGGTAAGGTCCCTCCCGGTGTTCGGGGCGCCGCAATTTCACCGCAGCGGTCCCGAACAGCCCAACTGAGCAGCTGGGTTAGTGTCACTTTCCCTTCAGACGCGGCGGTGGGCTTTGATCGTCGCATCTGAAGGGTTAATACAGGGCATCACTGTGATCGGTGATGTCCTGTATTAGCTGCGTATCTCAGCTGTTGATGGCCACAGGGACCGCCGCGGTATTAGCCGTATAAGACGCACCAACTCCCCCCCCCCCCCCCACCACCACAGTTTTGGGGAAGAAAAAGTGAGTCTTATACAGTGAAAAATACGGTATATGAATCTGAATTAGTCACAATTACAAATAAAATAATAAAATACATATAGTCAATTCATTGCATTGCACTCTAAAATATCAGTCACAGCCGGAAATACACTACAGGTAAGAACAAGGTAACCATAACATAAACAAAAAATAGATCCCAGATGGTATTAAGTAATAACCTAACAGTTCATAAGATAGTAGTCTGTAGTCAGAATTATCTCTAGATAAAGTGCATGGTGCATCTTAAATCAAGAACTTATAGGTATAATACTAAGCATAGGTCCCGGAGTCTTACAAGTGTACAGTTCTTACCAGTACGTGTATAAGCCCCAACATGTGTTTCACTCGGACTGTGGAGCTTCCTCAGGGGGCGTGGCTAACTCTTAGTTTCCTGCCCTCTTTTATGCATCCCATAGGTATCTGTTATTTGATTTATTTCAGAATTTAAATTTTTTGTTAATTATCTTTTTTCATAAAGTATATATTCATTTTTTTATGAATATTTTTTATTATACATATCTGAAATTTTATTCACTGTCCTTATCACCGGTGATCTTGATTTTTTTTTTTTAATCTTTGTGTTACACATTTTATGATTTTTTTTTTGCTTTCTTTCTTTCTTTTACATGGTAAGTATCACATTTACATGTTTGCACATTTTGTTCACTGGGTAGCATGATTTGGCACTTTTTTTTTTTAGTTTACTTACCGTACTTTAGCATAATCACCCATGTAAAATACTGTATGGTTTGTTATTGTTTTGGAATTGTCCACTATGTGCTTGCGCTAGATAATTGTGAAGCTGTCGTGGATCATGTGACGTGCGATCATATGATCGCATGTCATGCGATTCGGCCACTGTGCGGTTTTACACACATGACCTGCATGTTACTTGTAAACTGGGGAGGATGTGATAACATCAGACCATGTGACTTGATCACATGACCGCTATACGGGCGTGCTTACGGCCCGGTAGCAGGACACACTGTGGGGAGGAAATGACGATTCCCCCACAGTTGAGGTATAATGGAGAGGGATGATAAGCATGTGAGGATTGGTTCATTATGGACAGTGATATGGTATGCATGTTCTGATTGGATGGGAAGTGAAATAAAAGAGGGCAGGAAACCCAGAGTTAGCCACACACCCTGAGGAAGCTCCATAGTCCGAAACACATGTTGGGGTTTGTACACATACTGGTAAGACCTGTACACTTGTAATAGACTCCGGGACCTTTGCTTAGTGTTATACCTAGAAGTTCTTGATTTAAGATTCAGTATGCACTTTATCTAGAGATAATTCTGACTACAGTATAAAAGGTTACAGTATGAGGAGAGATCATGGTATTATAGACTAAAGTGGACCTGTCACTACGAATTAACTTATGATGAACTATTACTTTAGAGCTCTACTCCGTTCTGCTCATTTTGTCTTTGAAAAGTATTTTATTCCCTTCCAATTCAACTTACTCCATTTTATCATTCAGCTGTAGGCTTACTGTGATGGCGGCAACAAGTTGGCATCAGCAGTGGTCATGGGGTAGGGTATTCGATGGTATGTTCTGCTGTCTGGTTTATTGTTTGAGGATCTATTCACACGTACAGTATTCTGTGCAGATCTGATGCGCAGGATTTCAAGCTGTGTTCAGTCATTTAGTTTATATTGAAATCTGCAGAAAAAAAATCCTGCGCATCAAATCTGTGTAGAATATTGTACGTGTGAATAGACCATTAATGAGTTATCCAGGAGTAAAAGAGCAGCTAAATTCTTTAAAAAAAAATCTTCCACTCCTTTATTTGTGTGGTATTAAAATTAGGCTCCATTAACTTTAAAGGAACTGAGCTACAGTACCACACGCAACCTGAGGACAAGTGTAAGGCCGGCAAGTAGACAGCTCTCACCTCCCACTGGACACAGGTTTGCGTCCAGCACTCAATGTCCGTTGCAATATGGTTTATTGGCATAAAAGCATAATCATGAACAGAACAGAGCGTAAGCCTATACGTTTCGGGTAACAAGACCCTTAGTCATGGCATGACTAAGGGTCTTGTTACCCGAAACCCATAGGCTTTTGCTCTGTTCTGTTCATGATTATGCTTTTATGCCAATAAACCATATTGCAACAGACATTGAGTGCTGGACGTTCTACCTTGTTTGAGGACAAGTGTGGTATATTTTTATACAGCTCTGTTGTTCTAATCCTGGTATAACCCCTTTAGACAAAGGATAGGGAATAAGATGTCTGATCACGGGGTCCCGCCGCTGGGACCTCCATGTTATCTGTGCAGTAGAGTGCTGGCGACGGAGGTAGTTACGTCAATGCCAGGCCCCTTTTGAGATCACGTCATGCCCCTCAATGAAAGCCTATATACAGGGGTCGTGGCGGCCGTCACACCCCCTCCCATAGACTTGCATTGAGGGGGGCATGGCGTAACATCACGAGGGATGTGGCATTGACGGCACAACCCCTGCCATCCGTTCGGAACAAAATGTTCCAAATGCTGGGGCAGTGGAGTACCCCTTTTAAAAGCTGCTTAAAAATTATAACTCCTCTTCCTGCCATGATGGAACCTATATGAACATTAAACAGGTTGTCCAGACAATAGAAAGGAGCTAATTTCTTTATAAAAAAAAAAACAGCACCACGACTGTCTTAAAGTTGTGTGTGGTATTACAATTTGACTCCATTCACTTCAATGGAACCGAGCTGCAATTTCACACAACCTGAGGATAGGGGTGGTGCTGTTTTTAGAAGAAATCAATTGTTTTTTAAAATGGTGGATAATAATTTTGTGCCCAATTAACATGTTGGAGTATTTGGCCCTGATGTTGCTGACCAAGCATTTTTTGGGGAGATTTCTGTGCCCAGGGTAATACCTTAAAGACTCCTATTTTATGGTGGCACCTCTCTACTGGTTATCTGTTACTTTGTGGTGGTTCAACTATTGGGGGAATCGATACCTTCCAACATGCCCTGACAACTGCAGGCTTGTTTAGGATTCATTTTTACCCAACAGATGGACAGGTTCCATACCGTCTATGTAATTTGCATTTAGACAATGTGCACATGGCCATATCTTGGCTCCATAAAACACAAAACAATGGGGGCTCAGCAAACGAGTTACTTGGGGTGCTATAATGTACATACCACATATATGTCAACAAGAAAACATTTATTTATTTTTATTTATTTTTTAAATCTTGGAGCACAACGAGTGTGTTAAAATGTATATGGGTGTTGTCAAGAGATGAATTATTATCTAATAAAATAAAAGGAAGCTAAATCTAAGTAATGGTTGGAATGATGCCTCGCTTGTCATTTTTTAGATGAGTGTATGCTCTCTTTTTGATACTGACTGGTCTTTAAAATGCACACGTTCCCACTTTTATTTGATTTAGAGCTTCCTGGGGAAGCCAAATGCATTACCCATAATTCATGGCTACTGCGAAAATATCATAACCTATCTGTAAATATCACATTGTAGAGACCTCTTACAACACGAGAGGTAAATTGTTAGTCTGTTGTTTGCTAGAGGCATGCTGAATTATTTATAAGCCCCTATAATTTACAGCACCGGCCTTTTTTAAGTCATCAGTTGACAAAGCACATTTCTAGGAAGTAGCGGTGTCTGAAAGTGGTCGTGGATTTTAACACCATTTTGGGATGCAAGTGATAGGATGTAAAAATATGCAATCTTTTTATAATAGCATTGGCTTAATAGCATTGGCTCTAAGGAATGCTAGTTGTATGAATTAAAGGCTTTCTAAACCTAGAAATAATTAAAAAGAACCTGTGTGGATTGCAATTTGTTCCCTAGAGGTACCTGAGGAAGAAGCTGGACCGGCATTGAAACGCGTTGTATGCTACAATCATTGCTGCTGGTTTTTATCCTTTTAGGATGTTTTTTATGGTAACATTTAAAATAATATTTATGGAAGTATTTGGTAGTGTCCTCATTTATCTCAATGTTTCAGCTTATATATCGGACGTTGGTGGCTTTTAAGTGGCTATCCAACACTTAAGAACTTATCCCTTATACACAGGATAGGTGATAAGTGTCTGATCACGCTGAGTGGATCCAAACTCTGGGACCCCCCATGATCTCCAGAACGAGGCCTAAGTCTTTGCACGGAAGGGAGCGGTAGACTGCACAAACTGCCGGTGCTCCATGAATACCAAGAAGAAAATGGAGGTACGCCAAAGTGAGCGTGAAAAAAAAACAGACAAATTTTTATTGAGGCCTTGTGACATATAAATAAAAACATGTAAAAAGAAGGAATAGACATGAAATACGGCGGCATCACTGGGACTGCTACATGGATCATAGAATCAGTTTATAGCCATATACTTTAAATGAAAATCATATTTTAAATGGAAACAGAGAAAAGAGGTGCTGTTCCTAGATTTTTTTTTTCTAATGAAGAAAAGGGTCCAGCTCTCAGAGGAAAGAGCCAAATCCCAAAAATTTTATTGAAGCCTAAAAATATAAAAATCCATAATGACCCCGTAAACAACTAACGGGTTTTGAACACAATGATGTTAGTCATAGTCTCAGCCTATGGTTAATAAAATTGTATTCAAAACCCATTAGTTGTCTAAGGGGTCACTATGAATTTTAAAATCTGTAGGCTTCAGTAACATTGAACCTTTCATTTAAGGGCTGGACCCCTTTCCTCATTTGGTTTGCTCAGAGGCAGATATCTATATGAACTGCAGGTGTGGGGAGCTGTGATTTGACTTTGTCCTTTTTTCCCATCCATAAACAAATCAATATAAATGTGTGTTCTAACATTTTGCATGCAGATGAAACCACAACTACATGTGGTGGTCAATGGCTGTGTGATGTTGTAAGACCATATTCTAAGACTGTGTTCACACATGGTATTTGGTCAGTATTTTTGCCATGACCAGAAATGGGGATCAACACAGACAACAGTCAAAATGAAATATAGTTTTTCAGAACCACTTCTGGATTTGGCTAGAAATACTGACCAAAATACTGTGTGTGAGCCCAGCTATAGATGTTTCATCCTGTATAGAGTGTAAACGTTTGTAAATGAAGTTTGGTTATGAAAAAGGGTTCCTATGTGGATTGGCATTTATTTCCAATTTTTTATTTATGACCATATTGTCACGATGCCGGCTGGCAGGTAGTGGATCCTCTGTGCCAGAGAGGGATTGGCGTGGACCGTGCTAGTGGACCGGTTCTAAGCCACTACTGGTTTTCACCAGAGCCCGCCGCAAAGCGGGATGGTCTTGCTGCGGCGGTAGTGACCAGGTCGTATCCACTAGCAACGGCTCACCTCTCTGGCTGCTGAAGATAGGCGCGGTACAAGGGAGTAGGCAAAAGCAAGGTCGGACGTAGCAGAAGGTCGGGGCAGGCAGCAAGGATCGTAGTCAGGGGCAACGGCAGAAGGTCTGGAAACACAGGCAAGGAACACACAAGGAACGCTTTCACTGGCACTAAGGCAACAAGATCCGGCAAGGGAGTGCAGGGGAAGTGAGGTGATATAGGGAAGTGCACAGGTGAACACACTAATTGGAACCACTGCGCCAATCAGCGGCGCAGTGGCCCTTTAAATCGCAGAGACCCGGCGCGCGCGCGCCCTAGGGAGCGGGGCCGCGCGCGCCGGGACAGAACAGACGGAGAGCGAGTCAGGTAGGGGAGCCGGGGTGCGCATCGCGAGCGGGCGCTACCCGCATCGCGAATCGCATCCCGGCTGGCAGCGGAATCGCAGCGCCCCGGGTCAGAGGACGTGACCGGAGCGCTGCCGCGGGGAGAGTGAAGCGAGCGCTCCGGGGAGGAGCGGGGACCCGGAGCGCTCGGCGTAACAGTACCCCCCCCTTGGGTCTCCCCCTCTTCTTAGAGCCTGAGAACCTGAGGAGCAGACTTTTGTCTAGGATGTTGTCCTCAGGTTCCCAGGATCTCTCTTCAGGACCACAACCCTCCCAGTCCACTAAAAAAAAATTTTCCCTCTGACCTTTTTGGCAGCTAAAATTTCTTTGACCGAGAAGATGTCCGAGGAGCCGGAAACAGGAGTGGGAGGAACAGATTTGGGAGAAAAACGGTTGAGGATGAGTGGTTTGAGAAGAGAGACGTGAAAGGCATTAGGGATACGAAGAGAGGGAGGAAGAAGAAGTTTATAAGAGACAGGATTAATTTGACACAAAATTTTGAAAGGACCAAGATAGCGTGGTCCCAACTTGTAGCTAGGGACACGGAAGCGGACATATTTAGCGGAGAGCCATACCTTGTCTCCAGGGGAAAAAACGGGGGGAGCTCTTCTTTTCTTATCCGCGAACTTCTTCATGCGTGATGAAGCCTGTAAGAGAGAATTTTGGGTCTCTCTCCATATGATGGAAAGGTCACGAGAAATTTCATCCACAGCGGGCAGACCAGAGGGCAAGGGAGTAGGGAGGGGGGGAAGAGGGTGACGGCCGTACACCACGAAAAATGGGGATTTGGAGGAAGACTCAGAGACCCTGAAGTTATACGAGAATTCGGCCCATGGGAGGAGATCTGCCCAGTCATCCTGGCGGGAGGAAACAAAATGTCGCAAATAATCACCCAAGATCTGGTTAATCCTTTCTACTTGTCCATTGGACTGGGGATGATATGCAGAAGAAAAATTTAATTTAATCTTGAGTTGTTTACAGAGAGCCCTCCAGAATTTAGACACGAATTGGACGCCTCTATCCGAGACAATCTGCGTAGGCAACCCGTGAAGACGAAAAATGTGTACAAAAAATTGTTTAGCCAACTGAGGCGCAGAAGGAAGACCAGGAAGAGGGATGAAATGTGCCATTTTGGAGAATCGATCAACGACCACCCAAATAACAGTGTTGCCACGGGAAGGGGGTAAATCAGTAATAAAATCCATACCAATCAGAGACCAAGGCTGTTCGGGGACAGGCAGAGGATGAAGAAAACCAGCGGGCTTCTGGCGAGGAGTCTTATCCCGGGCACAGATAGTGCAGGCTCGTACAAAGTCCACAACATCCGTCTCCAGAGTCGGCCACCAATAGAAGCGGGAGATGAGTTGCACAGATTTCTTGATACCCGCATGACCTGCGAGATGGGAGGAGTGACCCCATTTGAGGATTCCGAGGCGTTGGCGAGGAGAAACAAAGGTCTTTCCTGGAGGAGTCTGCCTGATGGAGGCAGGAGAAGTGGAGATCAGGCAGTCAGGTGGAATGATGTGTTGCGGAGAGAGTTCAACTTCTGAGGCATCCGAGGAACGAGAGAGAGCATCGGCCCTAATGTTCTTATCGGCAGGACGAAAGTGAATCTCAAAATTAAATCGGGCAAAGAACAGAGACCACCGGGCCTGGCGAGGATTCAGCCGTTGGGCAGACTGGAGGTAGGAGAGGTTCTTGTGGTCGGTGTAGATAATAACAGGAGAACTTGATCCCTCCAGCAGATGCCTCCATTCCTCAAGTGCTAATTTAATGGCTAGAAGCTCTCGATCCCCGATGGAGTAGTTCCTCTCCGCTGGAGAGAAGGTCCTAGAGAAAAAACCACAAGTGACAGCATGCCCGGAAGAATTTTTTTGTAGAAGAACAGCTCCAGCTCCCACTGAGGAGGCATCAACCTCCAATAGGAAGGGTTTGGAAGGGTCAGGTCTGGAGAGGACGGGAGCCGAAGAAAAGGCAGACTTGAGTCGTTTAAAGGCGTCTTCTGCTTGAGGAGGCCAGGACTTGGGATCAGCATTTTTTTTGGTTAAAGCCACGATAGGAGCCACAATGGTAGAAAAATGTGGAATAAATTGCCTGTAATAATTGGCGAACCCCAAAAAGCGTTGGATAGCACGGAGTCCGGAGGGGCGTGGCCAATCTAAGACGGCAGAGAGTTTGTCTGGATCCATCTGTAGTCCCTGGCCAGAGACCAAATATCCTAGAAAAGGAAGAGATTGGCATTCAAACAGACATTTCTCAATTTTGGCATAGAGTTGGTTGTCACGAAGTCTCTGAAGAACCATACGGACATGCTGGCGGTGTTCTTCTAGATTGGCAGAAAAAATTAGGATATCGTCCAGATATACAACAACACAGGAGTATAACAGATCACGAAAAATTTCATTGACAAAGTCTTGGAAGACGGCAGGGGCGTTGCACAGTCCAAAGGGCATGACCAGATACTCAAAGTGTCCATCTCTGGTGTTAAATGCCGTTTTCCACTCGTCCCCCTCTCTGATGCGGATGAGGTTATAGGCGCCTCTTAAGTCCAATTTAGTGAAGATGTGGGCACCTTGGAGGCGATCAAAGAGTTCAGAGATGAGGGGTAAGGGGTAGCGGTTCTTAACCGTGATTTTATTAAGACCGCGGTAGTCAATGCAAGGACGTAGGGAGCCATCTTTTTTGGACACAAAGAAAAATCCGGCTCCGGCAGGAGAGGAGGATTTACGGATAAAGCCCTTTTTTAGATTCTCCTGGACGTATTCGGACATGGCAAGAGTCTCTGGGGCAGAGAGAGGATAAATTCTGCCCCGGGGTGGAGTAGTGCCCGGGAGGAGGTCGATAGGGCAATCATAAGGCCTGTGAGGAGGTAGAGTCTCAGCTTGTTTTTTGCAGAAAACATCCGCGAAGTCCATATAGGCCTTAGGGAGACCGGTTACTGGAGGAACCACAGAGTTACGGCAAGGGTTACTGGGAACCGGTTTTAGACAGTTCTTGGAACAAGAGGACCCCCAACTCTTGATCTCCCCAGTGGACCAATCCAGGGTAGGGGAATGAAGTTGAAGCCAGGGAAGTCCAAGGAGAATTTCCGAGGTGCAATTGGGGAGGACCAAAAGTTCAATCGTCTCATGATGAGATCCGATGCTCATAAGAAGGGGCTCCGTGCGGAAACGTATGGTACAGTCCAATCTTTCATTATTTACACAATTGATGTAGAGGGGTCTGGCGAGACTGGTCACCGGGATGTTGAACCTGTTGACGAGAGAGGCCAAAATAAAATTTCCTGCAGATCCAGAGTCCAAGAAGGCCACTGTAGAGAAGGAGAAGGCAGAGGCAGACATCCGCACAGGCACAGTAAGACGTGGAGAAGCAGAGTAGACATCAAGGACTGTCTCACCTTTGTGCGGAGTCAGCGTACGTCTTTCCAGGCGGGGAGGACTGATAGGACAATCTCTCAGGAAGTGTTCGGTACTAGCACAGTACAGGCAGAGGTTCTCCATACGGCGTCGTGTCCTCTCTTGAGGTGTCAGGCGAGACCGGTCGACCTGCATAGCCTCCACGGCGGGAGGCACAGGAACAGATTGCAGGGGACCAGAGGAGAGAGGAGCCGAGGAGAAGAAACGCCTCGTGCGAACAGAGTCCATATCTTGGCGGAGTTCCTGACGCCTTTCGGAAAAACGCATGTCAATGCGAGTGGCTAGGTGAATAAGTTCATGTAGATTAGCAGGAATTTCTCGTGCGGCCAGAACATCTTTAATGTTGCTGGATAGGCCTTTTTTGAAGGTCGCGCAGAGGGCCTCATTATTCCAGGACAATTCTGAAGCAAGAGTACGGAATTGTACGGCATACTCGCCAACGGAAGAATTACCCTGGACCAGGTTCAACAGGGCAGTCTCAGCAGAAGAGGCTCGGGCAGGTTCCTCAAAGACACTTCGGATTTCCGAGAAGAAGGAGTGTACAGAGGCAGTGACGGGGTCATTGCGGTCCCAGAGCGGTGTGGCCCATGACAGGGCTTTTCCGGACAGAAGGCTGACTACGAAAGCCACCTTAGACCTTTCAGTGGGAAACAGGTCCGACATCATCTCCAGATGCAGGGAACATTGGGAAAGAAAGCCACGGCAAAACTTAGAGTCCCCATCAAATTTATCCGGCAAGGATAAGCGTATCCCAGGAGCGGCCACTCGCTGCGGAGGAGGTGCAGGAGCTGGCGGAGGAGATGACTGCTGAAGCTGTGGTAGTAACTGTTGTAGCATAACGGTCAGTTGAGACAGCTGTTGGCCTTGTTGCGCTATCTGTTGTGACTGCTGGGCGACCACCGTGGTGAGGTCAGCGACAACTGGCAGAGGAACTTCAGCGGGATCCATGGCCGGATCTACTGTCACGATGCCGGCTGGCAGGTAGTGGATCCTCTGTGCCAGAGAGGGATTGGCGTGGACCGTGCTAGTGGACCGGTTCTAAGCCACTACTGGTTTTCACCAGAGCCCGCCGCAAAGCGGGATGGTCTTGCTGCGGCGGTAGTGACCAGGTCGTATCCACTAGCAACGGCTCACCTCTCTGGCTGCTGAAGATAGGCGCGGTACAAGGGAGTAGGCAAAAGCAAGGTCGGACGTAGCAGAAGGTCGGGGCAGGCAGCAAGGATCGTAGTCAGGGGCAACGGCAGAAGGTCTGGAAACACAGGCAAGGAACACACAAGGAACGCTTTCACTGGCACTAAGGCAACAAGATCCGGCAAGGGAGTGCAGGGGAAGTGAGGTGATATAGGGAAGTGCACAGGTGAACACACTAATTGGAACCACTGCGCCAATCAGCGGCGCAGTGGCCCTTTAAATCGCAGAGACCCGGCGCGCGCGCGCCCTAGGGAGCGGGGCCGCGCGCGCCGGGACAGAACAGACGGAGAGCGAGTCAGGTAGGGGAGCCGGGGTGCGCATCGCGAGCGGGCGCTACCCGCATCGCGAATCGCATCCCGGCTGGCAGCGGAATCGCAGCGCCCCGGGTCAGAGGACGTGACCGGAGCGCTGCCGCGGGGAGAGTGAAGCGAGCGCTCCGGGGAGGAGCGGGGACCCGGAGCGCTCGGCGTAACACATATCCTATAAACGTCTGGAATAGGGAAGGATTCAGCCTATGTATTATGTATTTTTTTTCCAAGTGATAGAATAAATGAAATCACCTGTTTGTAAAGCAATTGCCCATTATTCCCTATGTTACTGTGAGGCCAACAATGCCCTATAGCTTTTTCCTAATGTTGACTTCTGTAAAGCGGGAGTTGTGTGGGCGTGAAATGAGCCGGGGACCTCTTATGCAACAACATTTTCTAATATAGAGTCAACAGTTTAGGGTCATGGAGAGGTTTTATCTACTAGGTTATGCTACATAGTGACCGATTTTGTACATACTTACTGCAGACTCTATTGTATGGCTTTGATGTATTGCAGGAAAAAGAATTAGTTGAACTTGGTTTGGTGTGATAAGAAAAAAAAAAAGAAAAAAAAGAGAGAGAGAAAAATCCAAGTTTTCTGCCTTTCTGAGCCTCAGGAGAGGGAAATACAATTAACCTGTTCATCGAACACCGCCTTTCTACTTTCATGTCTGATATCACTATCTCCTCTTCTACAGTCTTATCTCTTCTCCCACAAACTTATCACAGTCCTGTTCTCTTCTGTCATGCCCACTATCCTGTTGCTTTGTATTCCACGCGTCGTCTTCCTAAACGCCCCTCATTTCCTGCTAATATTTGTAATTCTTCACGTTGCAGCCCAGGCCAACGTGTCCACCATCTCTCTCCCGACTCTCCTCAATGTATGGCTCGGCTCGGCTGCGACTGTCAAAATCTCACTTTGATAGAAATTGCCCTGCCAATGACTCTTTCTGCGGAATCTAATGATCCTTATCTGACGCTACATTTTAATTACATTGGAAATTGCATGGAGGGAAGCGGTGAATGAAACGCCAAGAGGTCAGCTTGAGCCGGGGCTGGATTTGGCAGGTTCTAGTGGAAACAGAATGGTGTGGCTTAAGATTTTTCTTGCGTTTGGATTCTACATTAACTGTTTAGTGGCCTTCGCTACCTAAGTAAGGAACTTTTATAATTAGGCATTATAGTGTTAACTTTCATTTTCTTATCATTTTTTTTCTACAGTAGGTATGGATCATTTTTATTTTGTGGTAAAAGATTTACTGGTACTGTCTAATACTTACATGGCATAATTGATTCCTGATTCAAACCATGTCCTTTTTCCTACCAAGACATGCTCCTTTTCTGTTGAACCTCATACAACATTCCTTTGCCAAACAGGTAGCAAAAGGAAGCATTCACAGTACGTTTTGCAACTCCGTGGCATGAATACATCGGGAAAACCTCAAAATCGGCTGCCAACGTATCCGTGCTTAGATCACCATTCACAGACCCCATTTAATTAAGTGACCGACTGTATATGACTTTTGGCCAAAAGCTGGATACGGTCATAAAATGACTCGAATAGAGTCACTAGGTGACTCTGTTCGGTCATTGGATTAAATGGGGTCCTTACCAATCAAAGCACAAAACATGATGTGAATGCTTCCTAAAACACATTCCTGTGGTGCAAGGCATGCGTGTTTGTTTTTGACAGTAGTAAGTCTGCCTCGGTATGTCCACCTACTGGAGATTTATGATGGTTTTCCCATTTATTCTTTCATAAATGTTATATCAGTTATTAATTTAATAGTCTATAGATCTGTATAGAAGATTGTGCAAAACGATGTGAAAAAAGCATTATGTAAGCAACAATCCACTCTAGTCAAAGTCTGTTTCAGTTTACGGGGTTATTGGGGTGTAAGTGTGAAATAAATGTCCAACTGGGAAAAAGTTCCATTTACCAGTAATTGGGTGGTGCCGTTCAACTCCCCCAGCCCCCACCTTCTAAGTTGTCGTCAGCCAATCACTAACCCCACTCATCACTGCCGAGCTGGTCAGGTTTTGTAAGGTGGGGGCGGGTTTACTGGGGAAAGTCAGGCCATGTCCTGTGGCTAGGGGATGAGTTTTTAATAACTGGATAACCCCTTTAGCATTGGCAACCCCCCCCCCCCCCCAATTCCTTTAATAGAAATCCTTGAGTCCCATGACTTGTAATGATAAAAAGACACAGGATAAACAACAACAAAAATAAAAAAATAAACTCCATAACTAAATCCCACTATTTTTGAAAAAAAAAAAGTCTATTTTCTTTTCAGATAAAAAAATAAATAAAAAAAGCCAAAAGTTGCATGGAAACGTAGCCTAAAAGTACCAGTCAAAAATCTGATCACACAAAGTCTGGGAACAAAGTTCAATAACGTTAACCCATCAAGACATTTTATTTTTACACATCGCTGGGATGGATGCAACAGATTTCAATTAGTTGGAAACTGATTTAATCTTCTCGGGGATATATGTGTGTTTATTGCCAGCTTAAAGCATCGGCAGTATGGAACAGATTTCTACCGCAGCTTTCCAACTTCCTCCTTCTGCACAGTCGGTAGGAATTAAGCATGAAAGATGTAAACTATCACGAGCGCGGGGAACGTAGACGTGGGTTAAATATAGGTAGCCTGCGTAGAGTGTGTTATGTTGGTTACGTGAGACGATCTTGTGTGGTAGTTTTTGCACATGGCAATCATACATTTCCTCTCTTCTTATAGGTAGGTGGTGAGGTTCCGTGGGAGTTTGACCCTTCCGGTAATGAAGTAATCAATACAGGGAGCAGAGTATAAATATCCAGGCTGTTTAATCATCTCGCCCTGCTATGCGCCATGCTGTGAGTTCACCAGCTCCTGCCTGGCACAGCTAGCATCCTACATTCCCAATTATAGAAGAAAATCAAGGCCTCAAAGAAAATTGATAGAAAGGATGAAGCTCTGCTCCTGCTGGTTTCCGGGCTCCTTCTCTGCCTATACCCAGCACTTATGAATTCCATTCCATTTCCTTTAGACTTGTAGTTTTCCTTCCTGTATTTATTTGCTGAATTTCTTCAATAACCATCGTGGTATCATAGTTATTTTTCTTTTTCGCTATAAGGTGTCATCTTGAAGAACGTCTATCACAGGCTTAGGCCCATACTTTTAGGTTAAGGACTAGATCCTGATGAGATTTGCTGAAATTTAACACCGATTCATATGCTCTTAAAAAATGCAGATTAATCATGACAATGATTTTAACTGTATGAGGGCACCCCAACTACTAAATAGAAAGTCTGGCAGGTCCCTCAAGTAGCATTGCCAGGCTGTTCCTGCATGCCCTTGGAGACCAAGATCAGCTCTGTAGTGAGGGTCCGCGGGCTGTATTCCTTGGGCTCAGTCCTTGGTACATTGTTACCTAAATGTAGCCACCATTCACAGAATAGTGGATATGTGTCAGATCGCGAGGGGTTCTGACCGCAATGTAGCCCTGGGTGTTTGTGATGAATGACGTGTTTAGTCACTCTAGTGGAGCGCTCCCATAGAGAATGAATGAAGTGGCAGCAAAGACCCAGGGCCAGGAGTGCGATTATAGAGGGTGCAGAGGCAGCAGTCACACCAGGGCCCTGTAAGCTAAGAGACCCTATATCACCTATGCCCCATAAAAAAATCCAAGTATTATATATGGAAAATATTAGACATGGGGCTCTGTTATAAATTTTGTATTGGGGCCCAGATGCTACAAATTATGTTTCTTCCAAGGGCCCCATTCTAGGGATTGCAGGAGGGCATTTTTATTTATTTATACATTTTTTTCTAGCTTTCTCCTTCATATGTTCAGTCTTGAGCTGGTTAAAATAAACAGCAAGTTTATTATTTCCACAACTTTACTCAGGAAATCTATTTATGAATTACATTGGGGTGACTTCTTGGTCTCTTTGCAGTGCGCCCTGTGTCTTATGATGTTTACCATATTGTTCCTGTATATATTCTGTATATCTGGACAGCAGGTCTGAGAATGAGCAGAACCAATCAGAAATGCAGGCTAATGACTAATTACTCACAATTGCCTTATAAATAAATATTAACGAACAGCAGCGCCCTCCTGTAAGCGCTCGGCCCGTGACCCTATGATTACATCCTGTGACCAAGTGGTGGCCACGAGCTGATTTGCGATTCTCTCTGGGAAGACATCCAGTGTAGCGTAACCAATCACAGGTATCTTCCTCCAGCAAGTCAAAAGCTTAATAGTATTTGGTTACCAGTGATGCATGCAGAATTTCATCAGTCTCTCACACAGCTGGCAGAATCAGTATTCAGAAAAGAGACTTTTATTTTCCTTGAAACACTTCTTGTTTTTTCTCTTTTTTTTGAGGATTGATCGTCATGTACAGTAGCATTCATTGGAGTAAATATGTAAAATAATTCTAGTTCACCCACGGAGGCTTTAACCTTTCAACACCAAGATTAGTTCAATGTCAGACTATGCAAGCAACCAACACTTTTTGGACTTTTGAGTGTTCCACAAAACATCCAGGGAAAATAGATTAAGTGGGAGTGTCCATGACCGCAACAGTCAGCTGATCACCGGTCCCACCTCATCGCCGCAACTTTTTCATATCACGTTAATTCTAACCATAAGGGTGATATAAAGTTAGACAGGGTAGTTTAAACCTTAAAGGGATACTCCGCCCCTAGACATTTTATCCCCTATCCAAAGGATAGGGGATACAATGCCTGATCGCAGGGGTCCTGCCATCTTTACTACGGTACCCCAGTCATCTGGGGCACGGAGCGAACTTCACTCCATGCTGGATGACTAACGATGCGGCGCCGGAGGCTTGTGACCTCACGATCACGCCCAACCTCTTAATGCTAGTCTATAGGAGGGGACGTGGTGTGACATTATGAGGGGGCATGGCATGACATCAAGAGGGGGTGTGGCCATGACATCACGAGCCTCCAGCGCCGCAGCCAGCATTGTAAACAAATGCCAGGTGCTGCAGGAAGATCACGGGGGTCCCAGCAGCGGGATCCCTGCAATCAGACATCTTATCCCCTATCCATTGGATAGGAACTCTAAGGGTGGAGAACCCCTTTAAACAGCATTCTAATAGGCTTTGTGTTTTTAAGATATTTGCTGTCTGTATACGAAAGCATTCTTGCTTGCATCCTGAAAAAGAAAGTTTGTACAGTTGAGCTTTGAATTTGCACCACTTGTATCCGCTCTAGTAAGGGTATGTTCACACTGCCAAATTGCTAGGCAGAATCCGTGAGTCCTATCAGCACAGTCCTATTGACTTCAATAGGATTTCCTCTGCTGTGTGCACACTAAGGAACCTGGACTATGGAACATCTGACTTGGATTGGAATTCTGCCAGAAGATTGAACATGTTAAATCTTTTGACAGAATCCGCCAGAGATGTTTCGTTTGTCAATTATGTTATAGGTGCAGATTCTGGATCCCTTCTGCTCCATTTACCATGGGGCAGGAAGACCTCGGATCCACAGAAATTTAGTGAAGAACTACCCTAAATATTCTTTGAAATAAACAGTCTGGACTCCAAGCAGATATATTTTTGTGGCGGTAGGGACCACTCAGACAAAATGCTGTCCCCATTTGTGGAAATGCATTTCCGTAGATTCAGTGGAGTCTGGGATTGGAATTACCATAGTGGAATTTTCTGCCACAGAAATTCTGCAGTATGCGTGTCACTGCAGAATCCCATTGAAGACCATGAGAGGCTTTTGCATCAGAGTCTCCGCAGGAATATCTTTGGGTAGAAATTCTGTAATGTTCAAAGGGTCCTAGGCCTTGTAAAGATTCGTAAAAAGAAACCACTTTCTCCAGATATTTTTAAAATGGCAAAGAATAGGGTGAAACAGTATCAGAAAATGGTTGGACTTTTTGAGGTTCATGCACATTAAATCAGAAATTTACTTCAAAACCCTAGAAAGAACTTGATTTTGCCGGCGAAACGATGAGCTAAGAATAGAATTGATCTCTGAATCCATTAGTTGTCTGATTTGCATTCGGCTCATTTTTATTCATGCATGTAAAGCTTGTATAAACTCCCGTCCATGTTGTTTGTCTGTGCAGTGTATATTAGGGAAGCTAATGGCCTAGGAGGTATATGGCGGTGTCGGATTCTGCCTTATATAGGTTGCTCTGATCTAATTATTTCATTGTGTGTTCTTCGCACATACTGTGAGGGAATTGTGCGGGTGAGAACAGAGGGAGATGAAAGGAGGCAAAGGCTACGATGTCAAGAAAAAAGAAACACAAAATATATTCTGTAAAAAATTTCTCCTATCTATATTGGGTCTTAAAGTGATCCTCCAGGCAAAAGCTAAATTATGGTGGTTCGCCCCTTTTAAAATCTTGGCTAGTTTATTTTCTATTATATCTCTTATAACATTGAAAACAGTTTTTTTTTTTTTTTTCAGTTTTTTTTTTTGTGACACAAGCGCCAAATCTCTTGCATAAACTCACAGAATGAAATTTAGGCTGCCTGCAACCACCACTAGAGGGATCTTGGTGAATACAGTTATAATGTGGAGTTCAAGCACCCAGTGGTAACTGTGGGATGTGGAGGTCCCCTGTTCTATTCCAATGGAGTAACTGGAAAAAAAAGAGAAAAAACCTGAATGGTGGTGGACCTTGAGGACTGGGTTGGGGACCACTGTTTAAAAGGATAGGTTTACCAATTCAAATATATATTATAAAAAGTCTTAGAATAGCTTAGAAAGGCTGGCTGGCCGGCCCACTGGGTCCCTGCTGATCTCCACTTCCTGGTTTTGCCATGACACACAGGAAAGGCCCTCTTAGTTAATCGCTAGCTACAGCGGTAATACCCCTCAGCCATTTGATAAGTGGACACTTCTTTTGCGTTGAGATGGGACCTGGAAGTGATGATCAGTGGGGACCTTATCGGTGTCCCTTTAGTGATACTTCCTTCAGCCTGATGGTACTATCGGACATTGGAGGAAGAGCCATGGAATGCTATTTCCTCCAGTCCTCCTTATGTGTAGTAGAGTGTTCCTCAGCCAGGGTTCCTTCAGCCGTTGATCTCCATTTTCCGGTCCCTGTCTTATAAGGAAATGCCTGCTCAGCCAGTTCCAAGCTAACATGGCCTACCTCTGCAGCTATTGCTTGGCAAAGCAGGCATTTCCTATGTTTCGAGTCAGGGCCAGGAAGTGGTTATGAGCAGGGATCAGGTAGCATTGGTATGGCAGTGGCAAACAATTTGACTGGGAAAGCATATTTTATTTTAAAACAAATTGCCCTTCTAAGCTATTTGCAGTACTTGACTAACCAGTTGGATTTGCACGTAGTCAGTCAACTTAGTACAGGAAAAGCATGTGAGCCCCTCTTTCAGTCGCTGTTCATCCTTTTAATGGAATATATGTCTGAATAGAAAAAAAATGTATTTTGAGTATTACTGTTGTGCCATGTTGTGTTTTTTTTTTGTTAATTTTTGCTACACCGAGACAAATATTAGTTACGAAGGATTATTTAATAGGCTGTGACATATACATATCCCCTATACAGTGGTACTCTAGCTATTGCAAAATAGGTTGATTACGTTTGGGGGTAGGAGCCTTCCATAAAGCATGATATTATTGCAGGACGTTGAGCGTTTCAGCTCGCATGCAGATGTTTGAAGCTAATCTAGTGTTGCTGTTTATGCTATTGATGTGTAAATTGCCGGCTTCTATTTTACATGCGGGAAGGGGCTTTTTCGGGACGCTACGGCTGGTGACAAATGATATACTGCGAGTTTTCATTAAAGATGCACAATTAATAGCTTGTCATAGCAATAAACCTGTCGTACATAGGTTAAGTAATTATATATGCATGCGTATACGTAAAAAGGCGCCTAAGCAGCTTAAAAGGAAAAGGGGGATCGGCCGGAGAGGAACCTTCTTAATTAGGGAGGAAGGAGGTAATTGCCCTTCACGGAGGAAAAGCTTCAAACAAATAATTTTTAATCAACAAAACCAAATTAATTAGAAGCGGAGGATCACTCCCTCCTGATTAGGATTCCGAGCAGCCGCCGCTCCGGAACATATCAAAGGCTGTTTGTTCTGCAGCTTGTTTTGGCTGCAACACTGATTTGCATGGGGATCATGACCCTCTCTGCTCTACGCCAGCTTTTGGCCAGTGGGTGCTGTGTGTGCAGACCTGGCCTCCCCCTCTTTCTTTCATTTACGGACACGTTGCACCTTTGCTGTGCTTACTGTTCTTCCTTCATCAGCATCTTCCTCCTGCAGTGTATCTGACCCATGAGTCTCCATCGTGCTATGTGTGGTCATTTGAATATACAGAAGCTATTAGCTACATTTAACGCCTGCCTGGTAAATTTGGCTGTAGAGAAATATTTATATTTATTTCTTTATATTTTTTTATTGACAGTTCTTTGTTTACATTTCTTTATTTATTGATATTTATTTATTTACTTTATTGTACATATGTATTCTCACTTTCGAAATGAAAAGGTTCCGCTGTAGCTAATGCTTTTATTGCAGTATGCTATGTAGATATGGAACATAATGTGTGGGATGAATTAAATTAATGCAGATGCTACATGATGACTAGCTAATGTAGTATGTATGGCCATTTCCAGGGGGACGTTGCGATTACAGATATTTGTATGCAATCTGAATTGGCAATAATAGTTACTTTTATAGAAGTCTAAGGACAGAATTAAGGGGGGGGGGGGTCTTTATGTGCTTTGGAAATTGCACAATACGAGTTCTGATTGACTATATAGCAGATCAGTAGTCTTCAGACTGTGGCCCTTTAGATGCTGCAAAACTACAACTCTCCCAGCATGGCCGGACAGCAGCTGACTATATAATAGTTCAGTGGTCGCCAGACTGTGGCCCTCCAGTTGTTGCCAAACTACAACTTCAAGCATGGCCACACAGCCATTGACTATATACTAGTTCAGTGGTCTGCAAACAGTGGTCTTTCAGATGTTGCAAAACTACAACTCCCAGCATACCCGGACATCCTCTTTGGCCCATGCAGACCTATGCTGTCTATGCGGGTTTGAGTCTGCCGGTGTGGGCATGCTCTGGATTCTACTGGTTTGGGCGTGCTCTGGAGTCCTCAGATAGGTGTGGGCGTGCTCTGGAGTCCTCAGGTGTGGGCGTGCTCTGGAGTCCTCAGGTGTGGGCGTGCTCTGGAGTCCTCAGGTGTGGGCGTGCTCTGGAGTCCTCAGGTGTGGGCGTGCTCTGGAGTCCTCAGGTGTGGGCGTGCTCTGGAGTCCTCAGGTGTGGGCGTGCTCTGGAGTCCTCAGGTGTGGGCGTGCTCTGGAGTCCTCAGGTGTGGGCGTGCTCTGGAGTCCTCAGGTGTGGGCGTGCTCTGGAGTCCTCAGGTGTGGGCGTGCTCTGGAGTCCTCAGGTGTGGGCGTGCTCTGGAGTCCTCAGGTGTGGGCGTGCTCTGGAGTCCTCAGGTGTGGGCGTGCTCTGGAGTCCTCAGGTGTGGGCGTGCTCTGGAGTCCTCAGGTGTGGGCGTGCTCTGGAGTCCTCAGCTGTGGGCCTGCTCTGGAGTCCTCAGATAGGTGCGGGTGCGCTCTGGAGTCCTCGGATAGGTACGGGTATGCTCTGGAGTCCTCGGATAGGTGTGGGCATGCTCTGGAGTCCTCGGATAGGTGTGGGCATGCTCTGGAGTCCTCGGATAGGTGTGGGCATGCTCTGGAGTCCTCAGATAGGTGTGGGCGTGCTCTGGAGTCCTCAGGTGTGGGCGTGCTCTGGAGTCCTCAGGTGTGGGCGTGCTCTGGAGTCCTCAGGTGTGGGCGTGCTCTGGAGTCCTCAGATAGGTGTGGGCTTCAGAGTACTCTTCCTCTGTTTACACCACAGTATTTATTAACAGAAGACTCCCCTCAACCCACCCACAGCTTTCTCCCTATGAAACTCAAATTCGCTCAAACACTCAAATATTCCAATGTAGCAGAGTCCCATTTCTGTCATTGACATTCCATTGCACAGTGCACATGATGGAATTTTAGCCACTCATGTTCCACCACCAAAAGGATGATCTTCCTCAGTCTTTCAATAGAATCTGCATGATATAAATTGCCTTCTTTGGGGACAGCAATGTCCATGCGGTACTGGTGCCAATTATTCATTCAGCGCCGGCCACCCCCAGAATCTCAATACTTGGCAATGTGGAGGCAGGATTATCCTGCAGCTCATTAATATAACTACAGGCACAGACAACACCAAGGGCATAGCTATAGGGGGTGCAGAGGTAGCAATTGCATTGGGGCCTAGTGTCTAAGGGGGTCCTAAGGCACATCTGCCCCATAAGAGACCAGTATTATAATTGGCACATGGGGCCCTGTGGCAGATTTTATATCAGGGCCCAGAAACTACAAGTTACGCCTCTGCTTGGCAACTCCTTGGTAAACTGTGATTTTCCGTAAACTAGTGCATGTTGACAAGTAACACACCACCATAATCATGGTGTCTGACACAACTTTATGCTATTCTCTAGAAACTAGGATTTGTAGCTCATTTTTCATTTATATGGTTACCATGTATGACAACCAGTCAAGAAGCTGCCATTGTCAGAATTTTCTCCAAACATTTATATATATATATATATATATATATATATATATATATATATATATATTAAAAATTCCAAGAAATAAAGAGAAGTTAACATTCTACAAGCAATGGGTAGAGAGGGTGCGATGTAGGGCAAAAGTTATTACCCTAGGGGCAAATGGCATTAACCCTTTGTGTTCGTGATACCAGGGTGTGGCTATCCTCTACACCACCCGAGGTATGGCCGCTGGTTCCTGGGCTAAGTGCGGGGCAAATCACTCCGATGCAAAGTTACGGAACAATGGCAGCTTTACTGAGGCAGACAGATGGAATAATCTTTACAGCTCAGTTAGGCTCAAGGAGATGACCAGTGACTTAGGAGAATTGCGGGCTCGCGTGGACTTGGACTGAATTATGGAGACCCACGCTGACTTTAGCAGACTTGAATGACTTTACTATGAGTGACTAGACGTCACCCCTGTGGTTGCTTACCAGGCTTTGATGTTCATCTGAAGGGGCACTTGATGATTTGAAGCATGGCTGCGTGGTTAGACCTAAGTCTCTCTCAGAACACCAGACAATCAGGTCTTGACTGTGTACTGCTCTTCAGACTCATCTGACTGAACTAACTCCTCCCTCTGTTTATAAGGGAGCAATTTGGAGGTGTCCTATAGGTTACCACACAAGTCACCTGGTCACTGACGCCTTCCTTGGTTACATGACTTGGTAACAACATTTAAAGGCATATGAACATTAGAAAGTCAGATTAATAAATAACACAGATCACTTAACCATTTAGGGCACATATAATGAAGGTGGACTCGGGGCTCTGAAATAGAGTCCGCCACATAGGACATAAAGAATACAGGAGAGCAACTCCTGTACTGGGCCACCACAAATGAAAAAAGGCACCAAAGGGAGAGAAATACAATGCACAAATATATGTGCAAAATGAATAAACCGTAGATACAGTGAAAAGTCATTTCTTCTGATATCAGCTATGTTGCCATTGTAGATTGGCATAGTCCGGGACACAATAATACAGTATTTACACCAGTGTTTCCCAACCGAGGTGCCTCCAACTATTGCAGAATACAAAATATTGTAGTTTTGTAATGGCTGGCGATAGATGGGTATGAGAGGTTTGTTATGGGGATTTGCTCCTACTCTGGACAGTTCCTAAGACAGACAGGGGTGTCAGCAGAGAACACTGTTGTCAGACAGAAAATAATAACTCGACTTCAGCAGCTAAGTACTGGAAGGATTAAGATTTTTTTAATAGAAGTAATTTACAAATATGTATAACTTTCTGGAGCCAGTTGATATGATTTTTTATTTTTATTTTTTTAACTGGAATACCCCTTTAAAATTTTAGAAACTGAAGATTTTTATGAAGGGTTGCAATTGGGCATGAACAATTCCTAAAGGTCACCTGCCATTTTAACCCTTGGATGTTGTCACATGACAGCGGTTTGTAGCCAATTTCTTAGACAGGCATTTGTACATCTAGGGTTCCTCTACGCGCTCCCCATTATACAGTACAAGGCCCCTCTCACTAGTCTGCACATATTCAGATGTACAGTTGTATAAATCTGAATAAATCTTTTTTCTCCATTTTCTTCTATTCTTTCCCCAGCTCAGTAGTCGCACTACATTATGTCTGACAGCGGCGGTGATTAAATGTTATAATTTACTTTAGCGCTGTGTAGGGTTATACATTTCAAAAGAGATCATTAAATCTGAAAGGAAGAGAAACAAGCAGGTATCTGGGAAATTGGGTCGTTTTTCTGCATATTTATAGCCCCCTTCTATTCTGTTTGAATGTAAACTAAGGAGAAGTTTGGGTCCAATTTGAAATTATTATTCTGCTTTTAATAATACAGGACTCGGCTGTAGGAATCGGTAGTGTCAAACTTTTCATCCAAAGTCTATTAAGGAATGTTGCGATAAAGCGGCGGTAATTTAAATGCACAGATGTAGTCTATAAATATTCACGATGTTAAGGCGAAGTCTGGAAATCTGGAGAAGTCACACAAAACTTTTTTTTTTTTTTAACCAATCGGCTTTATTGTTCTTCTTTTACAAAACAATGTCAAGTGTTAGAGACCATTAACTGTTTCTAAGCCCCGAGAAATCTTAGCCTAACAAAGTCCTCTTGCTGCTAATGAAAGTGACAGTTCATATGTCTTAATTGAGACTCTTAGTCGTGAATTAAAGAACATCTGTTTCATGCCTTACAGGCGGTACTTTTTATTTATTTATTTTCCCTTCTCTTTTCTTAATGTACATTTTTTTCTATAGAATGTATTCCCTGTTTGATGCCTGGATAAGGTCATCCTTCTCATAGGCTCAATGGAAAAATATTTGTGATGTTCACATCTGCATTGAAGGCTACGTCACACATAAGCAGAAGCAAACTTAGCTGGCCGATCCACTGCTCGATGGACACTAATCGAGTGCAACATTATATTGCCTTAAATGGGCTCTTTTGGGTTTCCTTCTGGTCATTTTGATGGGTTTTAACTGGACAAAAATACAGCATGCAATACAATTTGTTCCATGTTATATACGAAATCTGAGAAGCCCTGAACACAGCCTCCAACGCATATTTAAACTTAGCCGTATGTGTATGGTAGCCTCCCAATCCTCCCCACAATGGCAAATGTCGGGGGATAGAAAGAGGAAGGTAGTTGGTTTTTAACATGTCTGGTCCTTTTATCCTGAAGGGAGATTAGGCACTGCTTACATCACCTCTTCCAATATGGAATACATGCATTCTTGGCTGAGCCAAGTGTTTCCTTTGTATGGAGGGGATCAGAAGAACCAGCTATCTACCCTGTGTGGCCAGTCTTAAAGGGAAACTGTTATCATGCTGCCTGAGCCAAGAATCATTATGGTATTCCCCGGTGGCTTCTCCTTGCAACCCTCAGCCTAGGTTGATAATTTCTCCCTTTATCCAAATAGGAAGAAGGGCAGGAAGGAGCTTTCGGGGTTCAAAACAATGACTTGTGGTCTTGGCAGCCTAAAAGTGATGACAGGTTTCCTTCTTATGTGTACATTTGCCACAAGCAGATTATCAATACATCTCGGCAAGTTTATCTGGATCTTCTTATGATTTGCAGATATCTGATGTTTATGGACAATTATTATTTATTTATTTTTTGCTTAAATTAGGGTAACTTTCTTCTCCTTCCTGGGCATCTTGGCTTCGGTCAAGATGCCATCAGTATTTGGCTCCTTGGCTGATACCTTGGTTAATGCCTAGGTTGAAGCCAGGAGCATTTTCGGCCCCTTAGTAGCTTCGGTGAAAAGGGGCATCAAACCTGGATCCTTGCAGGTGCCTTTTGGCCTGGAGGTGAAGGGTAGGTTTGTTGGGGGGCCTCTCTCCTGTTGGAGAAGGACATAGCGATAGACCGCATCCTTTTTGCACTTTTTTTTAGTGTGACACGTTTGCACTTTTTCTTGCACTTTGGGTGATGGAGAGCACTTGCCTCGGCAAAAAAGAAAATAAATAGCTTTCTTCCCCTTCATTTAGTCCGAAGGGTCTATAGGTGACATTGTGATATCATGACACGTCAGGCCAAAATTTTACAATTGTGTATCAAAGTCTTAATATAAAAACTCTTAAAGGAAAACGGTCACCCGCTCACCCACACTAAACCTAATACACCGGGTTATAGTACGACTGAACAGGAGACCAAAGCAGGCTTTCTGAATAATGTTCCTGCAGTCCGGCGCCCGGTCCTCTTCTGTCTTCTCTGAATTGCACGCTGGAGGCGGGGCTGCCGGCTGGATTTGAATATTCATGGTCACTGGTCATGTGAGCGCTTGTGCCTACTGAGCGCTCAAGTGACCAGCGACCATGAATATTCAAATCCCTCCAGCTTATTCCTCCTTCTATGGATAGGAACATCAATATTGGAGTACACTTTTAACTTTAAAGGGCGGTGCTGACAAGTAACATATAGGGCATAGCATGAGGATTTGTCAAAATGTCAGATTTTTGGAGGGATTGGAGAATGAAGGCAGAAGGGAGATCCACCTCGGCTGTGGTTAACTTGTGTGAGTGACGAGCAGAATTGCCACTTTATTCCTCCCCTTTTTTATTGAGTTTAGAGTAGTTACAGGGGACATGTGGGGGGTTTATCAGACTTGGCAAGTGTGCTATACACAACCAATAAAACATCTATGCAAGTTCATGCTGCAATGTAGTGTTTATAGAAAATAATGCCCTAACGCAGTTAATCCCTTGTCATGCTCTGGTGTAGCAATGGATTAGGTCTGTAAAGAGTTACATTCCGGTTCTGAAAACAACATATCGGTATGTTTTGCAGGGTGGGGGTGGCGGGCCAGGCCTGCTGCTGCTTCATTCCAAATCCATTAATTGTTGGGATTTATTGAGCTGAAAGCTCAGCCTTAAACATGGAGAACAAGTGCTTCTATTTTAAGCACGCTGATAGAGAACCTCCAAGAGCTTGGGATGCTAACACCCCATAATCCTCAGCAACAAAAGCTGCTCTGTTTTCTGTTTTTTTTTCTTCTTTTTTTTTTTCGGAAAACATACTAATGGGAAGAGGCGAAGGTGCAAAGCGAGACACTTTTTCCTTCTTCCTCTGAGAAGCCCACATACTGTCAATACACTGAAGTAGAGATTAGTCATGGTGGGGACTGTGTTAATCATTCCTGTGTCGAGCAGCCTATTAACATAAGGTGTGGGAAGCTGCAGATATTACGTACATAAGACTACCCACTGCTTACAAGTGTTGTATGCCCCCTTGCATCCTCCAGATTACAGCTACATTTAGTTTCCTGACACCCTCCTAATCCACTACTGCAAAATCCCACTTTCTATCGGAGAAAGGAGAAGTGAATCTTTTGCTGATGGTTGCTACCTCCCACCGACAAATCTTTAGAAACACTTGTTCCTACAAGGCAGCTATAATTGAAGCTAAAGGCTTTCAGAAAAGCACATACTGTCCTACCATGGACAGTTACTGAATGTGAGATGAAGCCCTGCCAATGTCAATGACTAGTGACTGCATGCAAAAATTTTAAGTCATAACATCTCTGCCCACCACTACTGACTAGCTACAAATCTGGCACAGTTCTATACCCAGCGGCAGTCAACAACCCCGGTAGTTGATGATGTTAATCCTGACCAATTCCCCTCAACTACATCTGTGCTTACTGACTAGTTAAATGATTAACATATGACCTGTAAGTGAACCACACCAGTCAATGTACAGGAAATGGCTCATAGGAAAGCAACCTGAAAACGTGGACTTCTAATGTATTCTGATGAGCAAAAACAAACAAGGTTTTAGTGATGCATCAACAAGCAAGATAAGGGTGGTGGGGCTCAGACTGGAAATGGAACCCATTAATGTAGGTTGGTCTATGTGGATAATCTTAAAACACAAAAAAAAGCTATGTGAGTCTCTTGTTCTCAGTTTCTTACCTGTTTATTAGGCATTCACATCTTTTGTGCTTGTGTTTTGCACGAACTGATGATTTGATCAATAGAAACGTCTTGCGTCATTGAGTAACCATGGTAAACACTCACAATCTATGAATATAATCTAATCTTGGCCCAAATGGTATTATAGACTTTAAATGTGTCACCGATATGGTATCACATTGAGTTCATATGCCTCCAGTATTTGTATAGGTTTCCTCAAGCAAAAAAAAAAAAAAAAACATGCTGATGTGGTAGCTGATTTCTTATGGTGTGGGACCTATTGTGTGTGTCTGAGAAAATAAATAGGATTGTGAACACCAAGTATGTGATCATACAGAGTACATGTACAGAGCTCTAAAGTAGGTTGGTTCTATGTAATGGGAAGTAAAAGCTATTTGAAAGAGAGGGCAAAATTGTTACAACGGTGTTCTTCAATCTTTACCAGTGTGTTGGAGTGTTCAGTGTTTTCCAATCCGGCCCTCATGCAATCCACACATGTCATATCTTGAGGCACATGCACTGTCTCCATGGGAAATTTTTATGGTAGTTGTTTTCTCTATAGGAATTCTTATGACATGACCTCTTGGAGTTCTTTGGGAAATATTGGTTTAAGTCAACAATTAGAAATGGGTTAGGGGTCACCGAATGTAACTTTTTTTTAAATTGAAGGACTCCAAAAAATTAAAGGCTACTTTTTTGAGTCCTGCACAAAAATAAAAATGTTAAAAAAAAATATACTGAACGTACTACTAGTGGACTGTGTGGTCCACCCAAGTCAATGGGTCCACCAAGGTATATACCAGTATGTCTTTTGGCGCTATATGCAGTGATATATATCTTAAATATGGTGTGAACCCAGTGTAAAGCTGTGCAGAAACCTAAGACAAGTCACTTATTTGAATGACCGCTATCACTTCCGAACTCCAGATACCTCTAGTGATGGCTTATCCTCTTAAGAAAAAGCCAAAAAAGTGTCAGGTCTGATTGACAAATGTCTAACTTGATTTGCCAACTTTAGTATGAGGACCTGTTCTTTGCACAATAATAGGGGCCTCTTATGCCTGCCATTAACACACACTAAATATTCATTTTAAGAATCAGTTTAATCTGCAATTTGAGATCTTCTTTTGAAGAACACCACCTATGTTGTTTATCCAAGGGGTGTACAATCCAAGTGCTAGTGGCAAACTGGCAGTAGACTGATCCACCAGATCTTCAAATGGGTGACGGTGCTGACTACCTAGACCCAAAAAGATGGTCAAGAATATTCATCTACATTTTTCCTGTAGCCATTAAATGCCATGATCTGATGACATCTCTTTTTACATTGTATCTAGTCATTGGTTCTGCTTTTGACATCTGTGTAATCCGTTCTCATCTAGCTCAGATAAGTCACCATGAGCATTCACAGAAACAAACAAATCTGTCTGTCAATGTTCTTCCTTTCACATAAGTATTTTTTTTTTTTTTACACCGCATAGTGCTCGCTATTGTTGACAATGTACACAGGTCTCCCAGTCAGATGGTGTGTTACTAATTAGCAATCTGACATTTCGGTGACAATCTGTTAAACCTTCGTTTAAAAATAGGCCGCGAGTGTCCAACGCCACAGGTGCCACGCCAATTACCTATGGAGACGGAGAGAAGGTTTCATGTTACTTAAGCATGCTGTATTGTGACATTATGAGCTGGAGCACAAAAACAAAAGCTCCTGATAATAATTACATTAATGATGAGATATACAGCTTATTTGTGTCTAGCAACGACTTCTTATGTCATAATCCAGACATACCATGACAGTCTTTACACTCCATTGACACGTGCAGACATTGCTTGAGGCAGCCTAAGAGATAATGCACATGGCCATATTATGGCTCTGTGCATGAGCCATATATTTAGTGCCAATAAGTTGTAAAGCTTCTCTCTTAGGGGATCTTGTGTGTTTTCAAAAATAAGACCTTCATAATATGACTTTTTGAGATTGAACATAGCCATGCGACAGTTACCTTACGGCCACATGGTTTGCCAAAGTAATGGAGCATCTCAAAATTCTACATTGCCAAGAACTTATTCTTAAGGTTTTAAAGCAAAATGCTTTATAGTCTGATAACATTGCATCCACAGTGAATACAGTAGCTTATCCAACATAATAGCAATTGACTAAAAGTGATAGGACAGTGGGCAGTGTGGTCACTTGTTTACTGACCCAGTATTCATGCTTATCTCACAACTTAAGATGACCTTAAAGGGGTACTCCGCTGCTCAACATTTGGAACAAGCTGCTCCGAACGCTGGAGCCGGCGTCGGGAGCTTGTGACGTCATAACCCAGCCCCCTAAGGTTCTCATGCCCCACCCCCTCAATGCAAGTCTATGGGAGGGGGCGTGACTGTTGAGGGTCATGAGGGGGTGGGGCTATGACGTCACAAGCTCCCGGCGCCGGCTCCATCATTCAGAACTGTTTGTTCCAAACACTGAGCAGCAGAGTACCCCTTTAAGTTTGTGTAAAACCTTAAGTGGTAGTTTTGATGGCACCTGCCAATCATCTAATTGGTATGGGGCCTTCTTACTCCCTGATCCTTTTTTCCTGGGATCTCTACCCCCAACCGAGAAGTCTGGCAATAATATTGTCCTCTTTCCATAGATCACACATGCATGCTTGACATGTGAAGATCAGCTGGTGTTGGTCAAAGACTGCAGTTGAGGAAGCCTAGTTTAAATGAGATGACTTTTATTTGTCCCATCTGTTTTGGGTATGTTGGGTAGATCTGGATGCATTTGCACTAGTTGGGGAATCTGGAGTGATATATTGGCCAACAGGTGTCTTATCACTACAATCCATTTTAAGATGATTGTAGCCAGTGTCTAACCTCATAAAATTTTTAGCATATTCTACCAAAATTGCAGACAGGTAGGCATGTACCTTTTAACCCCTTAAGGACCAAGGACGTACCGGTACGTCCTTGGTCCTGCTCTTCTGATATAACGCGGGGTTACACAGTAACCCGGCGTCATATCATGGCGGGCCCGGCGTCATAGTGAAGCCGGGACCCGCCTCTAATAGCGCGCAGCGCCGATCGCGGCGCCGCGCGCTATTAACCCTTTAGCCACGCGCTCAAAGCTGAGCCGCGCGGCTAAAAGTGAAAGTGAAAGTTCCCGGCTAGCTCAGTCGGGCTGTTCGGGATAGCCGCGGCTAATCGCGGCATCCCGAACAGCTGACAGGACAGCGGGAGGGCCCCTTCCTGCCTCCTCGCTGTCCGATCGCCGAATGACTGCTCAGTGCCTGAGATCCAGGCCTGAGCAGTCATGCGGCAGAATCGTTGATCACTGGTTTCTTATGAGAAACCAGTGATCAACATAGAAGATCAGTGTGTGCAGTGTTATAGGTCCCTATGGGACCTATAACACTGCAAAAAAAAAAGTGAAAAAAAAAAGTGAATAAAGATCATTTAACTCCTCCCCTATTAAAAGTTTGAATCACCCCCCTTTTCCAATAAAAAAAAAAAACACAGTGTAAATAAAAATAAAAATAAACATATGTGGTATCACCGCGTGCGGAAATGTCCGAATTATAAAAATATATCATTAATTAAACCGCTCGGTCAATGGCGTGCGCGCAAAAAAATTCCAAAGTCCAAAATAGTGCATTTTTGGTCACTTTTTATATCATTTAAAAATGAATAAAAAGTGATCAATAAGTCCTATCAATGCAAAAATGGTACCGTTAAAAACTTCAGATCACGGTGCAAAAAATGAGCGCCATACCGCCCCATACACGGAAAAATAAAAAAGTTATAGGGGTCAGAAGATGACAATTTTAAACGTATACATTTTCCTGCATGTAGTTATGATTTTTTCCAGAAGTCCGACAAAATCAAACCTATATAAGTAGGGTATCATTTTAATCGTATGGACCTACAGAATACATATCAGGTGTCATTTTTACCGAAAAATGTACTACGTAGAAACGGAAGCCCCCAAAAGTTACAAAACAGCGTTTTTTTTCAATTTTGTCGCACAATGATTTTTTTTCCCGCTTCACCATAGATTTTTGGGCAAAATGACTGACGTCATTACAAAGTAGAATTGGTGGCGCAAAAAATAAGCCATCATATGGATTTTTAGGTGTAAATTTGAAAGAGTTATGATTTTTTAAAGGCAAGGAGCAAAAAACGAAAATGCAAAAACGGAAAAACCTCCGGTCCTTAAGGGGTTAAATATGCAACACTTGACACAAGTCCCTACCTGCCGGATTGTAGACAATCAATCAAACTTTTGTTGGATTATCAAATGGGTCTTATCCCGTGAAAAAATGTCTCTATGCCGCACATTCTCCCTGTGTAATAAGTGATGTGCGCTCAGAGAATGATAGACCTAAAGGGGCGTATGAATGATCCAGCGGTTGTCCATGTTGCCCTGCCCAACTGATAATCGAGCTGTGTAATAGACTCATCAAACTAGGAGATCAGCGCTCATACTGGGCAATGGTCGGGCTGTGTAATACAGCTCTTACATGTACAGTGTTGAAATTGAGCATTAGAAGACTGTATAACACCCCCACAGCCAATCTGCCACGCGGTAGTTTCATAGCCCTTGGAATCAAAATCTGGGGGCATATCCAAAACTTTTCTACTACATGCCTAGCCTACAGTTCTTACAGCAGCAACACCCTGGTGCTGAAAATCATTGATAAGTTGGCATGTGCTATTCTCTGTGCCCGCAAGGTAGATCTGCCAGGTGGTTCATCAGTGACTGTCAAATTCTGAATTTCATGGCACAGCAAATTCCCATTTGTTTTTTTTAACTGAGCAGAAGTGAGGTGCCCTGGTTCTGATGGTTGCCTTTGCCAAAACTTGTAAGCATCAGAATGCATGGTTATAGAGTAGACATGACTTTTTTTTTTTTTTATGGATAACACAATAGTTTTATGATTACTGAGCAAGTAATCAATCGGCCTTACTAAGCAATTTTCCCATCTGCTTCGCCATGTTGTGTATCTACACATCACTGGGACTTGCCAGCTGTGTCGGTGCAGAGGATTCTGTTATAACCATGGGCATGTTGGACAATAAATTGTTGCTTATAGCTCATCTGGCACGTGCTCTCTATCTCGGTCATCTGGCGCTCTTGTCTGTCGTTTTCTAGCTGCCATCCCTTTCTCTTTCAGCTCCTCCATCACTTTTTCATTTTCTCTCGTTCTGCTTTTAACGGTTATCTCTTCTCTAGTCTGATGACTGCTTCTCCCTGTCCTTTCCCTCCTCCTCCTTCTATTTCAGCCGCATTGCAATTTAGTGGACCCTCCTGCTCATTTTTTTTAGATTAAAGAATCGCTAAACACAACATTTGTTTTAACCTTTCACCATTCACTTTGTGCTGCCCTCTGTGCTTCGCTGGAGCCTTGGCTGTCAGAGCTGTCTCCATCTTCTGCTATGCCATGGAGAATTCTGTTATAATAGAACAGTGTGGCATTCTTGCACCTCCGGGTTTCGTTACAGTTTAGACCATTCCTGCTGTTTCTTTTGCTAATTACCGTTTGGAGATTATAAATAGGGGTAACCAAATATATGGGAAGGGCTGGCGCTGCTATGTTGACTAAGGTGTTCCAGTGCTCAGTTCTTGAAGAATACTTATGCATCATTTAAAGGGTTCTAGTCTTTAAAACATGTGTGCATGAAATGGGGTTACCCCCCCCCCCCCCATTTACTCCATTAGAAAAGAACCAGGAAAAGTCAACCCAGTCCCTAAGGTCCACTGACAGTCCAGGAATAAAGACCTCTGACCTAAATCATCACATGCACAATGCAATGCTCAAAAAAATTAAGGGAACACTTAAACAACACAATGTAAATCCAAGTCACTGTCCACTCAGGAAGCAACACTGATTGACAATCAATTTCACATGCTGTTGTGCAAATGGAACAGACAACATGTGGAAATTATAGTCAATTAGCAAGACACCCCCAATAAAGGAGTGGTTCTGCAGGTGGCCACAGACCACTTCTCAGTTCCTATGCTTCCCGATGTTTTGGTCACTTTGGAATGCTGGCTGTGGTTTCACTCTAGTGGTAGAATGAGACTGAGTCTACAAGCCGCACAAGTGGCTCAGGTAGTGCAGCTCATCCAGGATGGCACATCAATGCCAGCTGTGGCAAGGTGGTTTGCTGTGTCTGTCAGCATACTGTCCAGAGCATGGAGGTGCTACCAGGAGACAGGCCAGAACATCAGGAGACGTGGAGGAGGCCGTAGGAGGACAACAACCCAGCAGCAGGAACGCTACCTCCGCCTTTGTGCAAGGAGGAGCAGGAGAAGCACTGCCAGAGCCCTGCAAAATGACCTCCAGCAGGCCACAAATGTGCATGTGTCCACTCAAACAGTCAGAGACTCCATGAGGGTGGTATGAGGGCTCGACATCCACAGGTGGGGGTTGTGCTTACAACCCAACACCTTGCAGGACGTTTGGCATTTGCCAGAGAACACAAAGATTCACAAATTTGCCACTGGCGCCCTGTGCTCTTCACAGATGAAAGCAGGTTCACACTGAGCACATGTGACAGACGTGACAGTCTGGAGACTCCATGGAGAATATTCTGCTACCTGCAACATCATTCAGCATGACCAGTTTGGCGGTGGGTCAGTAATGGTGTGGGGTGGCATTTCTTTGCTTGCCAGAGGTAGCCTGACTGCTATTGGGTACCGAGATGAGATCCTCAGACCCCTTGTGAGACCATGTGCTGGTGCAGTTGGCCCTGGGTTCCTCCTAATGCAAGACAATGCTAAACCTCATGTGGCTGGAGTGTGTCAGCAGTTCCTGCAAGGGGAAGGGATTGATGCTATGCTTTTGTCCAGGTCTGGAAGGACATCCCTCAGGAGAACATCTGCCACCTCATCAGGAGCATACCCAGGCATTGTAGGGAGGTGATACGGGCACGTGGAGGCCACACATACCTCTGAGCCTCATTTTGACTTGTTTTAAAGGGAACCAATCATCAGATTTTACCCTATAGAACGCTTGGCAAAGCGTTATATAGGGCAAAATCTTTATTTTCATCATTTCCGGGGGACGCTCCTGCCCCCAGGGCAGGGATGGTGAAAATATGAAGTTATAAACTAGTCACCGCCGCCGCCATAAGTAGTCACCTGGGCGGAGAGCTCTTCTCACCTGCTCCCGTTCTTCGGCCGGGAGTGACGCCCCCTCCGCTTGATTGACGGGCCGCGTCATCGCTCTGCTCCGTCTGTTCAGTGAGCGGAACAATGACGCGGCCCATCAATCAAGCGGAGGGGGCGTCGCTCCCGGCCGAAGAACGGGAGTTGGTGAGAAGAGCTCCCCGCCCAGGTGACTACTTGCGGCGGTGACTAGTTTATAACTTCATATCTTCACCATCCCTGGGGCAGGAGCGTCCCCCGGGGATGGTGAGGACAACAATTTTACCCTATATAACGCTTTGCCAAGCACTATATAGGGTAAAATCTGATGATTGCTTCGCTTTAAGGGCATTACATCAAAGTTGGATCAGCCTGTAGTGTGGTTTTCCACTTTGATTTTGAGTGTGACTCCATATCCAGAACTCCATGGGTTTGATAATTTTTGTGTGATTTTGTTGTCAGCACACTCAACTATGTAAAAATGAAAGTATTTCATACGATTAGTTCATTCATTCAGATCTAGGATGTATTATCTTAGTGTTCTCTTTATTTTTTTGAGCAGTGTATATGCTGCAACTTGTTTAAGAGAAGAGGGACTGAAGTAGCGTTAAAGGGGTACTCCGCCCCTGGCATTTATCCCCTATCCAAAGGATAGGGCATAAGATGTTAGATCACCGCGGTCCCGCTGCTGGGGACCCCGGGGATCGCCGCTGACGGGTGATACAGGGGCCGGAGCAGCGTGACGTCATGACTCCGCCCCTCATGACATTACGGCCCATCCCCTTAATGCAAGTCTATGGCAGGGGGGCGTGACTACCGCCACTCGCCCCCTCCCATAGACTTGTATTGACGGGGGTGGGCCGTGACGTCACGATGGGCGGAGTTGTGGCGTAACGATGCTCCGGCCCCTGTATTGCCCGTAATTACGTGCAGAGCGATCTCGCTCTGCGCAGTAATGATAGCGGGGTGCTGCAGCGGCTATCCCCGGGGTCCCCAGCAGCGGGACCCTGGCGATCTGACATCTTATCCCCTATCCTTATTAATGTCATATAAAGATATTGCTCCAATCAACCACAGGAAAATGGGACCCTTACTTTCCTCATGAGCGGTGGTAGTTCCTGTGGTTTGACCCCCCCCACGATCAGATACTTGTCACCTAGCCTTGGATGTAGTAATGTTCTTATAACCTAACCATGAATGGTGGTCATTGATAGTAACTAAATCATAATTGGCTAATCAAGATTCTGATACATTTTTCACCTTTTCTGTATTCATGAGGTACTTGAAGGTAGTCAGCGATATTTGTTGAAAATGTATGAAAATAATTAGCCGAAGGCTAAGGCACCATACATACGGGTGTCATATGGCTGTGTGCAGGAGCCGGAAATACTGATCATCTCCTGTTCAAACGCTAGGCCTTGTTCATCTCATTGGACTAGATATGAACCCTATATATGGCCACTGCAGAGAGGCATATTACAAAGGGTCTTTGTTGTAAGAATAATAAGGCTCACGTCCTCAAGAATTGATCTTTGGACACAACTGCTTCAGGTCATCCGTCCATGCTGGTCATGGTTGTTACTTCTACATATTTCTATAAATATACCATGTCCATACAGACACCTGTTGTTTGCATCTATATATTTTTATTTTTTTTCATAAAAGGGACAGAAGAGGGTTTCTTCAGGCTATTTGATACTAAAGTTTCCTTTGAGTAGACATAGTAATGTCTGATTTATGACACTCAATATTTATGGTGGACTGTGTCTCCGAAACTTGTTGACAATATTGTTGATAACCTTGTTGATATGTACTGACATGATATCTGGATTGAATGCAATCCCAGCAGACTTCAGAGACATTTTTTACAACCATACAATTTTCCCTTTTTTTGGTTATTTTACTTGATTCTTTGACTCGGCTTGCTTTACTTTTTGCATGCAGCACTGTTATTGATGCACAGATCTATGTCCCTTCTTGGGTACATTGGCGTCAAAACAAATTAGCCAAATAAATGTCACATGGTCCTAGTAATTGTGAGGCTGTATAGGCGGCGCAGTCAAACCAGATTAGAATGTTCCCATTAGCTGATAATACGGGAGCACACGGTCACAAAACTGCCTGCTCGCTCCCATCCCTCTGTGTCTGAAATTAGCATGTGTGCCTAAGCCTCCAGCCGCTTGTGTTCGAGGAGACTTCTCTCGGGGAGATTTTAATTTTATATATATTTTTTTTTGCCTGACCTGGTTTTATGTCAGGGAGACCTGGAGGCTGATAGTGTTCTTGGATTGGGAGAAAGAAAACACTCCCTAGGCTCATTTAAATCATGACACCAATGAGATGACACAGAAAAATTTGGGCTTAGATTGAGATGTGTTACGTAGGAGGATGTCGTGCGTGAGTTTAATATATGACATGGATGATGATTGATCGCTGACAAGTGCCCACCATAAGGTATTGTATAAAATCCCACTCATTTATCTGGATTATGTGCTCCAGTTAAACATCACTTATCTTTTATCTATAGATTTACCGAGGATTGTCAAACATTAGGATACGTGCAGTCTAAAAGGAAAATGCATTGCTAAGATGCTTTGCTACCTTGTATTATAATCACAATTGATGGTGATGAGAGATGGTGACTACTATGACGTAAGGCTAGAAACTAGTCCATTATTATAGTACTGTATATGATGCCTACAGAAAAATGGTCATAATGAAACACTGCTAGAAATAAAAGTTTGTCCTATTTATTTTTAATTTGTGGAACATAAACAGTAAACAAACTTGCGAATTAGGTTATTTTGGTCATTTTAGCCTCTGTTTCGTCCTTCCACTAGACCAGTGGTTTCCAACCCTGTCCTTTAAAAGGGTTATCCAGGAATAGAAAAACAGAGCTAATTTCTTTTAAGAACCGCTCGCTGTCTCCGGATTGGGTGTGGTTCTGCAGCTCTGTTTTGTTGAAGTGAATGGAGCCAAGTTGTAATACCATATCCAAACTGGAGAAAGATGTGGAGCTGTTTTTGAAAATAATCAGCTCTGTTTTTCTATTCCTTCATAACCCCTTTAAGGTCCTCCAACTTTCCATGTTTTTTCAGATACTCTATAGAATAGGGAAAATGTAAATACTTTATTGCTGGTGGGCCTTGAGGACTAGGTTGGGGACCCTTACTTTAGACAATGTGACCCTGCCCCCCCCCCCATCTCGATGAGGACTTCTGAATCCCATAGCATCTAGTGTTCTACCCTAACTTTCTCTGTGCCCATTTCAATGAAACAGACATTGACCCTATTATAGGTATGGATAGAGAAAGTGGGGCTATACACTATGACTCTTTGTTGAGGGTCCAAGTCTATCTTACCTGTATGACTTGGGGTCCCACATACAGGTGAGTTATGGTCAAATTATTGTGGCAGCAAGTCCCTGCTTGACCCGGAGTCTGGTGACCCAAGCTGATAATGGTCAGGCCAGGACTCCCTTGTGTGTTCTCAACTCCCTAATATTGAAAAAAAATGTGCTCATAATATTTCTGTGTATGGGGTCCCTTAAGAAATGCCAACATTTTTCTAATGGGACACTCACTTTAATTTCTTTTTTTCTGTTTGGGATAAAACTAAGAAACCAAAAGCAACAGTGTTTACCGCTGAGCCACCATGGGCCTTCTATATAATAGAAAAATGGCTTTGTCATAGATGAAAATTTCCTGTGTTCTCAGAGTAGAAACCAATACCCTTTCCATTTTGTGTATTTGTTTATACCACCCACGAGCTGGAAAAACTGCTATGCCTATTGATCTATCAGCTATATACTGTAGTATGTTAAAGGAGTGTTCTAATCTGAATAACGATGTGTCCATACCATCTCTTACCCCCCAGTTATTTTCCATTTGAAGAGGTCCACTGTCTATCGTGTATGTTAAAGGAGTGTTTTGATCTAAACAATGTAGTGGCCAGTAGATCTTTCATCCCCTATGAATTTTTAAATAGAAGAGGTCAGTTCTGCACCTTTGGTTGGAGAGCTCCATCAATCAGGAACCCTATAGGAGTCATTTGTAGGGAATACAATTTATTTCAGTGCTGATCATTCAACTGGAAAGTGATGGAGAGCTTTGGTTAACACCAAAAGGGGGTTTGCATTTTGAGTGTTTTGGCCCATCGCCTTGTAAATTGGTCAGTACACATATACACATGACTTAGCACTGTCACCAAAGTAATCTTTTGCCATATTTCAAACAAACAAAAAAAAACACAACTTTCTATGAAATTGTGTTCCTGTAGAATTGTTGTATAGATGTATAGAGCGAAAGGGTTAAAAATTGTCTGAAGGAAAAAATAATCGTATTCCTGGCAGTTTAGAAAAAAAATTAAAGCTACGTTACCTCATCTCCAGAGCCTTCAAGGTTAATTTATAGTAGGCACTCTAATGCCTGAGAGTTATTGTTTTTGTGCTTGTCCACCACTCAGATTTATATGCTGTACATCCTCATCTTGTTGCTGATGCGGAAGTGCAGAGAAGGCCTTAATTCACTTTTAGCCGAGCTTGGCACCTCATCCCTCAGCCGCCGAGCCTGGTAAAATATCTAAAGTTTAGTAAACTCATTTAAGTGTTTTTTTCCTATGAATCACCTACCAGTTAACGCAAATGATTGGATTACAAACTTTTTAACGTTTTTAGACGAGACAAGAAAATGATGTTTCACGCATGAATTAAACATTCCGCTGCCGTTCCAACACTAATCAAAAAGAGAAAATGCAAAGAGGAATTTCTTCTTGCTTTGTGGTCATCTTACACACATTCTTTCATGTAGTATAAAGAAAAAAAAATCATGTCTCAAACCCGAATGCCTCATACGTCACCGCCACGTTGGTCATAAATTTATAGCCTATTGAACAAGCACTTACATTGTTCAACACTCTGGTCTGCTACTGTGGGGGTCAGCAAAGCAACACTTCATGTTAAGGGTCCGGCCTGTTATATGAACCTAAACCCAGGAAATCAATGGTCTTTTCATGGTTGGTGGACAGCTATTTAAAGGCCAATACTTTAAAAGAAGTTGGTTGTTTGCTCCTTGTATATGACAGTCTGTGGATATAACTTATATGCTTGTAAATAGTTCTAGAAATTATTTTCTCCATGGCGGTGTTACATTTTTCTTGCCAATCGTTCAGTTAATTTTTTTGGTACATTTAAGCTGACCGCACATGTAAATTTAACCAAACCTGTCAATCTCATAGGGATGGGCCAACCATCTAATGTCTATGGAGCCTTCTGACTCTCCTCCAGACAGGAAATTGAAATCCTATATGTTCTTGGCTAGTAAGCCACTGTAAGATGTGTATGGCAGAAGCTTTCTCTTGGTCTCCATTGAGTAGATGTACACTTGGCTGAAGGTGCATGGGTTTGTAGGAATGTATTGCAAACTTTGATAGCAAGATGACCAGTTTTAGCAAGAACTTAACCCAATTTGGTTTTCTATTAAAAAGAACAAGGTGTTCACGTTGGACATGGCCTACAAGTGACATTACAGTCAATTATCCAACAAAAATAAACTACAGACGATGTTGCTTGACATGTGAAGCCAATGAGACAGTGTTTCCAAAGTGCAGTTCTCAAGTACCCCCAACAGGTCATCTTTTTAGGATTTCCTTAGTCTTTTACAGTGATATAATTATGGTAATCAGGCATTACCATAGTTATATCTCTTGTAAAAGATTAAGGAAATCCTAAAACATGACATTTTGGGGGTACTAGAGAACTGCACTTGGAAAACACTGCTTTAAAGGAGTGTGGTGCAGAGTACTCCTGCTCTGTCCTGCCCGGGCTGCAAAAAAAATGAAAATAAACCATCACTCACATTCCTGGGTTCCCGCGGAGCGCCACTACAGCTGATCGGTCCTCCGGTCCATCTTCTTCATGCTTCCATGTGAACGAATCGTCACATGGCGCTCAGCCTATTATTGGCCGAGGCAGAACATTGCGGCGGCCGGCAATAGGCTGAGCGCCATGTGACATTTCGTTCACACGAAGTATAAAGATGATGAACCGGAGGACCGGTCAGCTGTAGTGGCGCTCCGCGGGAACCCAGGGAGGTGAGTGATGGTGTATTTAAATTTTTTTTGCAGGACGGAGCAGAAGTACTCTCCTTTAATAGTACCCAGAATACAAGAGCAGGCCAGCAAAAATTGCTAATTATTCAATATAAGGACAAATACGAAGTGTTCAAGATGATCATACGTAAAGTGTTTTATAAACAGCAGAAAAACCTCAACAAAGGGAAGAAAAGCCTAGTGAGACATTAGTGTGGGTAACAACAGCTTCTCGAGAGGCTTGTCAGAAAGTGAAAAATGGAAGGGAATTTAAGGGATGCTCCTGGACACACTCTAAGTCTAACATGGTTACAGGACGATAAGATTTATTATCATGGACCAGCATCCCTAACAGCTGGAACCATAAATAATTAAGGCCAATGGAATTGTATCCCTTTATCACTCACAACCTTTCCTCCTCCCTTGTTGTGGCTCGCTGGTTTAAAAAAAAATATATATACTGTATTGAAATGCAATTGTAAAAATGGGCACTGAGGAGCTGTCAGCCCTCTAGATCAAGCCTTTGCTAAGTGCCGGTAATTACCCAGGCTACCGTAATATTTACCAACCTCCTGGGCCTCTATAGAGAGTAATAATGAGCAGCCGGGCAGCGGGGTCAGTGTGCATCACTCATTCTCATTTTCCAGTCTGTTTGATGCAAGGCTCAATCCGATAAACAAATTTAAATATTGTTACATAAATCGCTTTAATGCCTAATATTTTTGTGGTAAGGGTTTGGATGTAAAGCTTGTTGTGAAAAAAACAGTCAGATAGTATTGCGGACCTGATGTGATCGCTTTCCCTGTAAATGACAAATATTTGGAAGAATGTAAATTGGGTTCTCTTATAATTTGGGACACCATCAAATTGTCAGTTCATGTGAAGATCACATAAGCAAAAAATAAATAAATAAATAAAATTAAATTGAAGGAAAAGGCATAAGTTGTAGTACTAGTACGAATACTGTAGCAGCAGAAGTATTAATAGTAATAATTATCAGTAGTAGTAATAATAAAAATAATTTAAAAAATGTAATAAAAAAATAATAAAAAATGCTAATAAGAAATTATAAAAAATACTAGTAATAAAAAATTATAAAAATAATAATGTAGTAGTAGTAGTAGTAGTAGTAGTAGTAGTAGTAGTAGTAGTAGTAGTAGTAGTAGTAGTAGTAGTAGCAGTATAATAGTAATAATAATGTAGTAGTAGTAGCAGCAGCAGCAGCAGTATAATAGTAATAATAAACAATGATAATCTATACTTGTCCATTGCACAGCTCCATAGTCCCCTAATGTCTGTGCTGCAATGGTGTCCCAGTACACTGAGCATATGAGCACTGAGGATAGCGATTGCCTGCAGTGTCACATGCTCAGTGTACCATAACATAATTTCAGAACCTCTGCTGGGGGACTTCTGAACAGTAGCAAGATGCACGATGTGTGTGTAGTTTTTTAATTATTATTATTTTGTACCCCATTTCTATAGGAGCCATGACCTAGCAGAAAGGAGCAGAAAATTTGACCTCAATTAGACAGATCCATCAAACATTGGAAACCGGTGGCCCCCGACAAACCCTATTGGCTTATAATGGAGTCTGTCTGTCCATCTTTTTGACAGGAAGATTAGTGCTGCATGCTGTGCTGAAGCTTGACAGAAAAGAACGAACGCAGAAGCCTCTGTCAAAGGTTCAGTCACTTTTGTTGAGAGGCATTGTGCCACATGCGGTGCTATTTTTCAGCAGAAAAATAGCTCTGCAGCTGAACCTAATAGATCCTAGTCTGTCATAAGTCAATAGGGTTGGTGAGGACCATCGTGCAACAGATTCTCCACTGTGCCATGATTTCTATCAAAATCAGAAAACGTAATGCAGATGTGAACAGGACCTATTTTGTCTCGGATAGGTTTTTAGTTGTTCTTATCGTATTACCTTGGCGCCATGAATTCAATAACTCTACCGGCTCCTTATCCGGTTAAAATGCACAGAAATTCAAAGGATAGGGGATCCAAAGGATGGGGGATAAGATGTCTGATTGTGGTGGGCCCGCCACTGGGACCCCCACGATCTCCGTGCAGCACTCGCATTCTATTCGGAGCTGCGTCTCCAGTCTTGGAAAGCTCTTTGTTGACGGTACTGAGAATGTGACATTATGCCACGCCCCCTCCGTTCATGTCTATGGGAAGGGGTGTGACGGCCTTCTCTCATAGACATGAATGGAGGGGGTGTGGCGTGACGTCACGAGGGTGTGTGGCGTGACTTCCACCATTCTGTAAACAGAGCTTTCCGGGACTGGAGACGCAGCCCCGAATAGAACGAGGGTCCTGCTCTTTGGCCGGATAACCCCTTTAAATGTAATCATATGGCCATCTTTTATCCTTATAAATAAAAACTTTTACCACGTATGGGCATAAGGAGCTAAAAAGTTTCTGGTGTCTTTTTTTGGTTTGAACTTTTTGGAAATGTAGACATAGCATTGTATGTTTCTTATAAGATACAAAGAATGGCTTTTTGACCCTCTCTGCAGAACGAAGAGATGGTAAATAGATGGCAAGTTTTTATCAAAGCCTTTTTCCCTTTTGTGCACATAGTGTATATTGTACTTGTGGCTTTCTCAGTCATTTTAACTACTTTTATGCAGTTTTTTTATGGGGCTGGAACCATTAAGGCTTAGTGTAGAACAATGTGTATTTTTGTTCTTAGCCACTAACACAGTAAAGACCAGTGAAAGGAGAGCTCTTGAACCCTTCAACTTAAGAGTTCTTCTTTGGCTGAATGAAGAGTGGCAGAATATTCGAGGTAAGAGGGGAAGATCAATCATGATTTCTGAAGTGTTATTTCGTGCTCGGTGGTACTTTGTTAGGAATTTGAGATAACAAACATAAGCATTGGTTTAGAATTGCAAAGACTATCTATGGCCTTGTTCATAAATATAGTAAACTTTAATGAAATCATGGTTGTATTGGACATTGGGTATTGGTACGTAGAACATAAGTAGATTTACAGTTTATGGTAATTGTCACTGAAAGGATCAAAAATTGAAAATATAACATTGGATGTAGTCTTCAAATATTCACTAGAACAAAGGCTATCTTCATGTAGATGTACTGTTTGGCCCTGTTACTGATAATCTGCTTATACTAGAATCATTGGCCTCCTTAGTGTTGATTTAAAGGGGTACTCCAGCGATTATTATTATTTTTTTTTTCATATTAACTGGCTCCAGAAAGTTAAACAGATTTGTAAATGATGAAAAAAAAAAAAAAAAAAAACAGAAAAGGAGAGGGTACACAATAGCGTTAGTGCACCTGAAAAACGGGGATACTGCATGACATCAGAGGCCTATAAATGCGTCTCCTGCGGGGTGCACATACGAAAAGTGTGAAGTATCAACAAATGTAGCAACGAAGGTACGTGCGTGCACTCACCGCTCAACGGAGACTGTTCAGCATGGGAGTCCGGTCCACAGAAAGACTGGATCACAGCATCGGTGCAGGCAGGTGGGCGCTCGGCGCCCACCTGCCTGCACCGTTGCTGTGATCCAGCCTTTCTGTAGACCGGACTCCCATTCTGAACAGTCTCCGTTGAGCGGTGAGTGCACGCACGTACCTTCGTTTCTAGATAAGTGAATTACTTCAAAATCTTAATCCTTCCAGTACTTCCAGCTGCTGTATGCTACACAGGAAGTTGTGTTGTTCTTTTCTGGATGACCACAGTGCTCTCTGCTGCCACCCTTGTCCATGTCAGGAACTGTCCAGAGTAGGAGCAAATCCCCATAGCAAACCTCTCCTACTTTCGACCGTTCCTGACATGGACAGAGGTTGCAGTAGAGAGTGTTGTGGTCAGACAGAAAAGAACAAGTCAACTTCCTCTGTAGTATACAGCAACTGATAAGTACTGGAAGGATTAAGATGTTTTCCACTGGAGTATTCCTTTAATTATTTCCCTCCTAAAATGCCTTTCTAAGAGGAGACACTGGTGTCCTTTCTTTGCTACAAGGTAAAGACCTGTATAGGATCATCTTCAGACCTGGCGGCAGAGGGGTCTTTGGACCCAGGACTTCTATCTTTACTCCATAATAAGCCTATTTGACCTTGCCATGCTGTCCATTATCTTTTATTCAATAAGTATGCATGTCTGTATAAAAAAAAAAAAAAGTATCTGTTTGTTCATTCGGCACAGCTACTTGTTTCCTTGTCATTGTTGACGGCATACGTGTCAATAGTCATTACACCATAGAGGCATGGATGTGCGCACTATGTATTCAGCGTATTGATTATGTATGTAGAGTAGGATCATGCCTGTTGCTCTTCTGACTGACCTGTTTTTCAATGGTGGCAACAGTTCACGGAAATGCGCTCAAAGTAAAACATGAAATATGTCACTGCTTTTTGTGTTTCTCAGTGCCTCTGGGTAAATAGGGATTTGTGATGGCCAAAAAGGACAGAAAATGGAGCTTCAGGTTTATAATGCCAGCATTGAACATCTATCTATGCATTGTAAAAAAAAAAAAAAGAAAAAATGTCCGTTCTAGGTAGGTTATTATAGGCATGCTGTCTGGGATAAAGGTCAAAGCAGGTATCTTCATTGGACCACATATAAAGAAGGTCCCGGAGTCTAAATAATTTTCCCATAAGCATGCTTGGCAAAAGTGTCTGCTTTGTTTTGGTGTTTCAGGGCTTCCTGGGAAATCACAAGGTGGAAAATGTTGAGCTGGTGCCCCTTACATCTTTAATAACTGTTGGACAAGCACGCGTTTAGCCGACAGCTTGTCCTCCAAAACTACCCTCTTACTTGCTTGGTTTGGCCAAGCTTGTATTTGTTTTTAATGGGGATAAGGATTGAGCCGTAGCCAGAAACTCTTGAGGTTGCTGATTTCCATAGGGAACAAAAGGATTGGACATTCAATTCAACACGCTTGATACTTTTTTACCCCCCACATCCCTTTTTGTGTAAAAGTTGGGTAACCAATATACACACAGTCAATCTTGTCATGTTTTTGTCCTGTAACTTTGTGTTTAAATGAAAAGATGTTCTTGTTGATAACTATCAAAAAAATCACAGTCCTGGTCATAGAAGCAAAGTTTTTGGGGACTAATAAAACATTTTTTAAGCCTTTAAAGGCATAAGCCATTATAGGAAATTCCACGTACTCTCCGAGGAAGAAACCTGTTAGTGCTTTTAATAGACCTTGTTTGTCAATAGTCCAATAACGTGAACAATTTTCTGTTAATAGATCCAATATTCTTTCATCTGGTAGGAATTCATTTGATGTCCGTAGGCCTTTACTGAACTAATGGCATTAAGAAGGCGAAACACTCATCTGTCCTCCGCTATCCGTTACCATGGTGATTTAAGTAGTCTCTGGTTATTCCTGACATGCCAAGGATATGTAATGCTATTGTCTTTTTTCTTGCTCAGACAACCACACCGAGAGACTATAGACAATGTCTTGGCTCCCCTTTGCCTTATGACCTCATTGACTCTCTTTATACAAGTGTAAACTTGTAGGATTTTTTTTTTTGTATTTGGGACTTATGTCCCTACGATAAAACCGACCGTATGACACCTAGAAACTAAATCAGACAGGACTGTGACTTGTATTTTTTTTCTTATAAAAAGTGACTATATCAGAATAGGTTATGATAAAAGCCCTCAGTAATTTGATTGGCGGTCTCGATGTAACTTTCATATACTAAACCTTTAACCAGTTGCTGTTTCGACAGCTCCGGGTGGCCTCTTTTCAGTGCTTCTTCCTTATTTGTGGTGTTATTTTTTTCTTTTTTTTTTCAACATGGATAAACCCTTTTAAGTAAATGTTAAGCCAATATTATTTTCATGATCAAGAACGGCTCATTTCTTATACAAGAAAAAATGTCCATCATTCTGCATCGGCAGGGAAAACCAGAATCAAAGCTTTCTTAAGGGGTCCTTGAGTGCTCATCTCCCTCTACGTTCATGTGAGTGCTGTGTCCCCCACCCACACAGAATGACCGCTTTGCTTGTACGAATAAGTGATTGACAACTTTTCTTGTATACAGACATCCATGAAAAGCTGTCAATTACTCTGAATGTTTGGGGAACAGCACTAATAGGCATATAGAGGGAGATGAGGAGGTCAAGGACCCTTTAAGAAAGCTTGTGAGTCCACTTGTCCACACCAGTGTGCATTATTGAACAGTTTATTATGGGAAAAGCAATCAATTACTATGTAGGCAGGTAAACAGGTGGAAAAGGGGGCACTTTATGACTCTTAAAAGAATCCTGTAATCAGTTTTATGCTGCCTGAACCATCTGCGTGATCCCCAGTGGCCACTCCCTCCCTCAGCGACCATGATGATAGATCTCTCCCTATATCCAAACAGGGAGAGATCTATCAATCAAGGCTGGTGGATCAGGGAGTAGCCTAAGGGAACAGTCCTGATGACTTGTGGTTCGGGCAGCATGAATGTGATGACAGGTTCCCTTTAACAGAGAGTCCTGTCTCCCCACCCTCAGACTGCTATGTTGCACCAGGGATCTCAATGCAGAAATGATTTTAAGGTCTCATACACATGGATCCTACATGGATTTCCTGTGTATTCCCTACATTACATTATTGCAAAACTGTAGGTAATTTGTGTACCTCTGCATGGGGGATTTGTGGAACACTGTATTCTATCCTAGAAACAGTTCTTCTAGTAGAGAACACCACTGTGATATAGAATATGATGAGACATACCACAATAATAGTTTTTTTTTTGTGTGTGTAAATTCAGAGAAACAGCTTCTCTCTATTTGCAACAAGAAAAACTACTAAAAATTGAAGTTATATGAATACGGCATATACCTTCATATGGCAGCATGTATAAGGTCTCATAGTAGAGGTAATACTGGCTTATACTTATAGGTTTTCATTAGCTGGTACCACAATCTGCATCATGACAATTATTTTCCATGATGTTCCTGGTGTATTGGCGTTCCTTGTACTTTGTCCCTTTTAGAAAAAAAAAAAGATAAAATATTACTTAAGGATTTTTTTAAAAATCCGCCCATCTGGCTCATCGCATTTACAGCCTTCCTATCGGTAAAATAAGGTTAAATTCTACCTCTTGTTTTTCATATCCCTATCCGATACGTTTTATGCCTGTTTACAGGATCCGGTTTCTAACTTTATTAGTTGGTTATTAAATCAGCTAAATTAAATACTTTAAAAAATATTACGATAATATTAAATTTCTCAATTATATTTAGCATTAGCTTTATCAAAAAAGGCGCCGTACTTCTAATGCAATATATTTTACTTGTCATTTCTTTATATAGAGGCACAAAGCTTTGAAATAACTCGCTAAATGAATGTCGTAATTAGTTTTTTTTCTTTTCCTTTGGATCTCTCCTGATGTAGTAATTTTCAGCGCGGCTCCTCAATTAACCCTTTCATTTCCCGCTTTTGTTTGCATCGGGGAAATTTTACGGTATTGTCAGACTTTTGCCTCTGAAATAATTATATTCTCTTTCTTAACCTCTAATTGGGACTTTAATCCATCGTGAAGCTTTCTTGGTCTTCGTTTTATAACTATTTGCATTTGATGTGCCCCATTCTGTATATTGTAATGATGGTAGAACAAAATTGAGGAGGTAAAGCAGTACTATAAAACATATCCCCTATCCACAGGATAGGGCAGGCATTGGCAACCTTCAGGGCTGCAGATGTTTTGGACTACATGTCCCATCATAGCCAAAACGCTAGGAAAGCATCATGGGAGATGTAGTTCAAAACATGTAGTGGCAGAGCTTTCCTATGCTGTGAATAAGTGTCTGATCCCGGGGGGATCCAACCACTGTGGCCACCCCTTGTGATCTCAAGAAGGAGGCTCTGTCTCTCCCTGTGCATGGAGCAACATGTTGGCACGTGCTATATGCATTTTCGATGGAAACGCCAGTAAAACACAGGTGCTCTACTTTAGTATCTCTGCTGCTCTCTTAGACAGTACATGGATCGCATGTCCACCTCACTGCTCCATGCACATGGAGAGACCGGCCCAAGTTCTGGAGATCGTGGCTGTCCCAGAAGATCAGACATTTATCACCTAGCCTGTGGACAGGGAATTTCTTTCAAAGCAGTGGAGTACCTCTTTAAGTCATATGCACACAACCTTAGGATAAAATGGTACCCCATAGAAGTGTAGGGCCCTATTGTAACTCAATATTCCTCAAATTAAAATTTTTGTAGGATTCAGTATAAAAAAAATTTCAACAGATTCTTTATTACAGAGATATACTCCTTCTCATATCTGCATATGGCGGCACATGGCTATGGCCATGTAGTACAGAGCTGCAGTGTGTCTCCATACTGGCTCTGCGCACACAGCTCTGCACGAGGGCATAGACAGGTCACCAAAGTCTACGGCAACTTCAAAGAACAGATATGATTTGTATTCGGGTCAAGTACTCTGTAGTGATGATGACTTTGCATTTAGTTCTTTCTAAACCATAACATCATAGCGGAAATATTTAAAACCTTCTAAAGACTCACAGATATTAAGTCCTATGGTACAATGAGGTGAAATGTGACCTTCATGTGCAGTTATTTTAGATTTATAAGCCGTTAGGCAATTAACACCTGGTTTTAATGCCACGTAGCTGCCTTTACAGCCTGTCATAATATAGTAGTGGAGTTTCATGAACTGCTCACATGGTGTCAAAATGCTGTAGTTACGGCTATGCTCATATGCAGCCAGGTGCCGGTTAAATTATCCAAATGATAGCAGAGCTAATCGGATGCCCTTGTAAAATTTTATTTATGAAGATAGATATGAGGGGTGTTTGCCAAACTTTTTCCAAGCTTTTCATAACTTTTTTTTTTGGCTACAATAAACCCAGGGGTTAATCAGACTTTAAAAATGTATGGCCTGTTCTCAGGATATGCAAGATACTGTAGTGTTGTCCTGTTCACCTCTTTCCCAGGCCCATGCACTGTTGCTCCAAATAGTTCAGCAATTGCAAGTATGAGAACGTTTGAATACAGAAGAGGCTGCAGTGCTTGCACAAGCACCAGGGCCCCTTCAAATAGCTGATGGTGGGATGTCCTTGGAGTGAGACCCCTGCTGATATATTCATATTCTGAGGATAAGCCATTAGGTCTAAAGCTCAGATAACCCCTTTAGCTGGCTGGCCTTTCGGAACGTCAGTCCTATTATGGCCACTGCTGGAAAAAATTCTATTATATGGCTGCCATTCAAAATGATGAGTGTGGAGTCCATTTGTTGCAATGTTCACACAATGTAATTTGAGTGGAATCCGGCAGAAAAATTCTGCTCAGAAATTCCGTTGCAGTAGAGTCCTATTAACTTCAATGGAATTCTGCCGCACCATGCTGGCCAAATCCCAATCCCAACCTCTAAAATAATTAATATCTCGACTCTTTCCACAGAATCCACTTGGAAATGCATTACCTTCTATGTACACGGCATATTAGTGAACAGTCCTAGCGCCAGCATGTTCTGCCACCACCTTCTGTTTGCCTGCTATATTCGTCTTTTCTGGGTGGTCATTCAGCAAATATTGAAGTTAATGGCTAGCAAAATCAGCTGCACAAAATAAGCAGCAGATCCTGTACATGTGAACGTACCCTTAAAGTATAAAAGTATCCTTTACCTACCAGCTTTGACCTGCATAATCAGTTGTAACTATTACTATTAGTCCATAAAGTAAATATTTACTTATTTGTTTACCTTCTGTATCGGTGGTAAAAAATGGTGGGGGGCAAACTTATGTTTTAAAAACAAATTCTCAACACAGCAACATCGATGATGCATTGGGCAACTTACATTCGACTGGTATGTAGTTACATATATAATTTAGTTTTTCCCTCTGGGTCTAGATACAAGGCCACCTTGAAACCATCCATTCCCATTCATTATCTTGGCCAATTTAGTCCATCAGCCACTGGTGCGTTCATAATTTCCGCTCTCATTACGGCATAAAGCCTAATCGGGGATGCAGTTTATCTTCTCTGCCTGTTTCATCGTTCCTTCTCGCTCTTAGCATCTCTCCATCTTCCTCCTTCTCTCCTATAATTGCTATTGTTTTATTTGTAACACGTTTGGAGATTATTGAATGGTCTTCAATTCCAGCGGGATCCCAAGGAATTAAATTCATAATTAATTGACCCGTATGAAACCCGTTCATACCTCCGCTGTGAGAGGAGAACAATCTCTCGGTGAACCGGTGACACTCACCCCAGGGAATGTTAGTGGAGAAATGATTATCTGAGATATACAGGTCACACACCAGCAATCCTATAGTCTGGCTGTTTGTGGCAGTATATATAGCAACAAGAGCATTTATTCTTGCTTGCAGTCATACAGTCTTCGCACATGTCATGTACACTTCCATTCCCCAAGGCTTCTGCTCCTTGGAGAGAATCGTAACGCTACTGAAGATTACCAGCACATTAGATCTTGTGCTTGTGGGACTAGACTATTGGTATAGTACAAAAATTACTTTTTAGGACAGACTATGCTATACAGTAAAACTTTGAAAACTTTTATGGCGCTAGCCTACACCTTCCAAGACACCTTTGAAGTCACTGGCCCTGATTTACTATTGTAAACCTGACATGTTTTGTTTGCGCCAGATTCTGGCGTATTGTGCCAGAATTGAAAAAAAAGACATTTCATTCAAAGACATCTTCATTTTACTGAGAGAACTCAAAAAAGGGGCATGGCCATCGGGGAAAGTGGGTGTGACCACTGAAAAAGGGGCATGTCCCCAACATTTTCACAAAAACCCAACATATTTACTAAAGTTTCCACAGAAAATGTGATGGATTTGAGCAAAGGAAAACCCGACAGATCAGAGCATGTGTAAAAAGAAAAAGCAAAATGTAAGGAAAAGTACAAAATGTAAGAAAACCTTAGTAAATACGGTGGGAAAAAAATGTGGGGAATTAAAACCCACAAAGAAAATGACTCTCCACTCTTAGTAAATCAGGGCCACTGTGTGTGGTTCCATTCCATTCTTGCCCATTTTACAACCATGTTGGGCCTCTTTGAGGCTGCAGAGCCGAATCCCAATTATCTGTGCTGGTAGGGGAGAAAAAAAAAAAAAAAAAACTTTACAGTACCTGTCATCAAACCATATTTTATAAACTAACTCAGATTATGTTCCCTAACTACTTCTAACACCCCTCCTGCCCTTAAATAATTTAAGAGCTTTAAAAAGCACTGTATCATACCTTTCCCCTTGTTCACATCATGTGAGCTCCCAGCAGGAGAAAGTGGGCAGTCCCCAGCAGGCTCAATGTCACTGAAGCCTGTGTGAGCTGTGCCTTGCCATGCTCCGCACGCACTTCTGCCAGGCCTAGTGGAGACCAAATTAACTATTTGACTTGCTGCAGGGAACAGAACAGAGCCACCTAGTGGCCATTTTTTTCTGTCACATTAAAAACATATAAAGGTTTTAACAGAAAGTAAATAGCAAAGTGTCTTATAATTATAATTACAATAGAACAATATATTAAAGGTTTGGGTACTGGTACTCTGTAAGCAAGCCATATGGGCATAAATTGATTTAGATCATTCTTGACTTACCACCAACAACATAGGTTTGACATAGGTAGAGATGGGCAAACCTCCTGAGATTAGTTTCAGGTCTGATTTGGCAAATTTGACTGTTTATAGTTGTTTCTGATTCAGATCCCGATTCAGAAGTTCCCCTGTTGTTCCTGCTCCTGTACACGAACATTGCTCAACAGAGAGGGGTGCTAAGCACCCCGTCCAGCAATCCCAGTTAGTGGAATCTGTACATCATATGGCATTACCACTTACCTCTGGGCCACTCATTGTACAGGAGCAGGGACGAGATGAACCCAAAAGGAATCACAGGTGTTTGAAGTCCACAAACAATTTTGATGTGCTGGAATCCAGAGTCTAATTTGTGCCTAATCATTTCATCACCTCTAGGAAAAGTTACCTATTGTTCCTATCACTTTCCCAGCTTGCCGTGATCTCCGTCTTGTGCCCCCTGCCCCATTATAAATCTATGGGGTGGTCCAGAGAAGCTGGACAAGAGATCACTGCCAGTCGGTTAGTAAACTTTTAAGTGCACACTTCTCCTAACTTCTTCCTGCTGATCTGTAGGGGTCTCAGCGCTGAAGCCTTGACCAATTAAAAGTTTTGGAATGTCCCTATGAAGTACACTTTAGGACTAACGGAGCAGCAAAAAGCAGGTTTGTTTTGTTTTTTGAGGCACTGTTGTAAGTTTACTTCAGTTCAGTTATCACAAAGACTTGAACAGTTATTGGAACAACTCTGCAGAAACAAAAGCCACATTGCCCACACTGAAAGGTGTTTTTACACTGACCTGAGGAAGGCACAGATTAGTGCTGAAATGCATTGAGTTGTTCTAATAAACTGTTAAAGGGGTATTCCAGGCAAAAACTTTTTTATATATATCAACTGGCTCCAGAAAGTTACACAGATTTGTAAATTACTTCTATTAAAAAATCTTAATCCTTTCAGTACTTATGAGCTTCTGAAGTTAAGGTTGTTCTTTTCTGTCTAAGTGCTCTCTGATGACACCTGTCTCGGGAAATGCCCAGTTTAGAAGAGGTTTGCAATGGGGATTTGCTTCTAAACTGGGCGTTTCCCGAGACAGGTGTCATCAGAGAGGACTTAGACAGAAAAGAACAACCTTAACTTCAGAAGCTCATAAGTACTGAAAGGATTAAGATTTTTTAACAGAAGTAATTTACAAATCTGTTTAACTTTCTGGAGCAAGTTGATAAATATAAAAAGTGTTTGCCTGGAATACCCCTTTAACTGTAAAAGCCTTTGTGGTAACTAAATGAAGGAAGCCTACTGCAGTGGCTCAAAAAAAACAAAAACAGTGTTTTGCTTGATATTGCATCTGTATGGTGATCCGCAACCTTGGGCGTATCGAGTGGTGTTTGTAGTACAGCAGCATATATGATATATATGTATACATACACATGCAGACAATAGAGTTGTACTTCGAGGGGTTGTGCTGAGGCACAACTCTATTGTAGGCGAGTGCACACCTGTGGTGAGGTAATAGGGTCCTCACAGCCCTGAAATATTACTCAAGGAGCGCCCCTGTCTCTCTTGCTTTCTCCCTATCTCACTTTAAGACTAAGGCTTTGTTTGACACGGTTTGTGCATGCAAAGAGGAGAACAGAATATTTAAGTGCAAAACTAAAGTGTGCAAGACTTATAGGACCAGAGAATGTGTAGTGGTTTGAACTGGCCGCAGAAAAAATAAATTACTGATCTCAATTTTCTGGGAGCAGATACATCTGAGGTTGTCTGGTCGCCCTCTATGGCACGTGATTGGTTCATCCCACTCTTATCAGGGTTCGTGGCAAGAACTACATAACTGACTTTGTCGTGGAAACATTTTCCATTATTTTCTACGAGATCAATCAACGTGGGATTTGTCACTCACCCGTCTGCTTTTCTCATCTTGGCTGACAGTAGACTGACTTTTCCCATGCAGCTGTTATTTCTTATGGAGTCGACAACCTCATGCGCAGTGCATACACAATATAACAATAACTGGCTATGGCTAGCCCAATATGTGTGTCTTCTGAAAGTGGTTGATCTTTTTTTTGGAATTTGGGATGGTCATTGTGCAGCACAATGAATAAGTAGAGTATATTTTGCATGTATGTTTTGTCTGCCACCTTGGTAATGCGATTTGTATGGGGAGTTGGTGTACAGCAAAGTATATTGTCCTGTGAAGCAGACAAAATTGCTTATTTTTAATTGATTTACCTACATGCAAAGATTAGACTGTAAGCTCTATAGGTCAGGAACTTGTATTATAATTGTCATGCATGTGGTAGTCTCGAGTAAGAAAATAACTATGTATAATGAAATGAAATAACATTGGTACCATTGTAATCGCGAGGTAGAACAATATGGGGCATCTTGGCACACCTCCTCCTACATTCTACTCTCTCATTACCCATCCCTGACTCTGTCTCACAGGGGCTGAGCTCCTAGACTGAAAGTAAAGCTGTTTACATAAGAAAGAGAGATTCCGTTCTGGGTCACAAGGTTCCATTAAATCCGTGTCACTGGCTGTGGTTAAGTATGTTAGCATGCGGAAGTCTGAGCCTCCTTTTATAAAGGTAGGAATCAAATGGGAAAGCTGCCATTGTCCAGGATGCTGAACTATTTTTCTTTTTTTTTTCTAAAAAATAAAAATAAAATAGCCCATAAAATGATTATTTTGCTAGTATGTAGTACAGAGACTGTAATTCCACCTTGAGCAAGGGCCCATCATGAGCAGTCGGTGCTTTCATTTCATGGTCTGAAAGAATAATCGTTGGAATGCCTTTTAACATTCTGTCTCCATGTTGTCACTAGCTTTTGTATGTAATTTATGCTTTTACTAGATCTCTTGTGTAACTTGATAAACCAGCCACCTCGGTTTTTTATAGTAATCTCTTTAGGTTGGAGGCTTCCACTCAGTACTCTGCGTGCTATGCTGTTTTCTCTGTTCTAAAACACCTGATTTAGGACTTCTTCGATGATTTTCGGCAGTACCATTCACTTCAATTAAACTGATCTGCAATACCGCACACAACCTTAAAAGGGTACTCCGCCCCTAGACATCTTATCCCCTATCCCAGCGGCGGGACCCCCCCCCCCCCCCCAGCGATCTCAGCTGCGGCATCCCAGACATCCCGTGCTTGGATGACTGGCGATGCTAGGTGGAGGCTCGTGACGTTACGACCATGCCCCTCCCGTGACATCACGGCCATGCCCCCTCAATGCAAGTCTATGGGAGGGGGCTAAAGAAAAGGGCATAAGATGTCCGATCACAGGGGTCCCACAGCTGGAGACCGCCGTGATCTCCCTGCTGTTTTCGTTTAGAGCATCGGGTGCAGTGGCGGAGGCTTGTGACGTCATGGCCGTGCCCTGCTCGTGACTTCACGAGCCTCCGGCACTTCACCAGACATTCTAATGAAATGCTGGGTGCAGCAGGGAGATTGCGGGGGTCCCCAGCGGTGGGACCCCCACAATCAGACATCTTACCCCCTATCCTTTGGATAGGGGATAAGATATCTAGGGCAGAGTACCCCTTTTAGGACAGGTGTGTAGCAGTTTTTTTAAAAAATCAGCTGGATAACCCTTTTAATTGTTGGACGACCTCTGCTTAGTCTAAGGTTTTTTTTAAATCTTATTTTATGTATTATATAATGTTTTATGCACAATGAGATCAGTATGAACAGAACCAAATATTTTTTTATAGTTTAGCCTGCATCTTAAAGTGGTTATCCAGGTTTTCTTAACTTTTCATTGTGACTGTGATGGCAAGTTATGTCTTAAATGCTTTACTTTCCTTACATGTATGGGGTGGATCGACCCCCTTTTTGTGATGTCATGGTCCCCCCAGGTCTGGTGTGATCAGCTGTGGTCTCAAGCCAAACAGGAACCTGGGAAATGACGGGGCAACAGTCAGACATAACTTGGCATCACAGTCATGATAGTAAAAAGTTAAGAAAACCTGAATAACTCAGTTTAAGGTTGTAAATATGAAGCATCACCAATATAGGAAATAGTAGATTAGCATAAATGTAACCATTTGCTTGTTACTTTCATGAGTCACGTTAATGATCCGAGTGGCATCGCAATGAAATTCTGTTATTGTAACATAGTCTATAATTCTGATTTGTAATCTCTAATTTGTAATTGCGACGGTGGTTTTCAGGCGAAGAAACGGTTCCGCACGGCAGATAAGTCCCCTCTCTTCCCTCTGTACTGCTCAGTGTAGCAGTGCATCGCAGGCCCCTGTGGCAGGGAATGGATTTAAAGTGTGGTTTCACATACTTGGTCCAATAAATCTCTTTGAACAAATTGCCCTGACTTTGCCATTTTCATCTTGATCACATACTTCATCATCTTAGCCCCCAGGAGACCTCAAATAAAAATTGATGCACATACAGTCACTTATGAGTGAATTTTTCAAGCAACTGCATAATATCTCAGCCCTGATCACTATAACTTTGCAGATGATTAACAAAGCAGCGTGTAATGAAGAAAACATAGCGGGTTCTTCTGTTTTCACTCCATTCCTTATGACGAATACCGATAATGACATTGATAAATGAAAAATTCATCGCACTCCTCCTGAAGGAAAATCTGATAGTTTAACTCTACCGATTTGTCTTTTTTAGTCTAGGTCTTCAGTGAAAGCCAGCATTTCTCCAGTCCATTTGTGAACACAGAAGCGCAATATTTTATAGACAAATACATGGCGTCTATTGTAGGATTTTATTAGGTCGCTATTAGCCTGACTCTACTTTTTGAATACATATCGATCCAGGCTTTACTCTTGACCCATAACTCACTGAAGCCCTTGTATCTACAGAATATATGGTCCAAAACCAATATAGTCTTTCTCTTAAGGCATGGTTCACATATGTCTGGGCATCCAACTTGCGTGTGCCAGATCATAAATGTTGTAGTGTTTTTTTTCATCTGGAGCAACCAAGCTAAATTATTAGTATGCTAAATTGTCTATAGGTCTGGCACCAAGCCCCATTTCAACCATTGTAGTACCAGATGGGAAAACTGGGAACAACAGATCCAGCTTGTTGCATTTAGCCTTCTCATCCAGGGCAGCTTTGGACCACCTGACATATGTGAAGCTTGTCCGGGTATGTTAGACTTATTAGGATGCTGGATAATTGATATAAACTTTTAGACTGACTGTAGAAGATAAATTAGTGATTTTGGTACTTAGAATCCTGGATTTGTAAGAGTCAGAAAATATCTTGGTTATTGGTTGGTTGTTGGATATAAGAGCAACACATTAGTTGTAGTAGAATGAACATGCCCAGTTGGGCAAGGCATCAGGATGGCTTAGATACAGTTATCTGTATAGCACCTTATGCGGACTGTAGCAGTGCTTTGTTTAAAGGGAGCCTTTAATCATTTTTTATGCTGCCTGAATCACGAGTCATCAGGGTGATCTCCAGTGGCTTTAGCCCATTCCACTTGCCATGATTAATAGATCACTCAGGAAAAGGGGCAGAGGGAAGTCAAGACTGGTGGGGCAGAGGGAAGTCATTGGGACCACTTTGATGACTCGTGGTTCAGGCACCGTAAAAATTATGACAGGCTGCCTTTTAAAGGGGCACTTTCACAATGAGCCATGGCTAGGTTTAAATGTACTGACCAATGCGAGTCATAATGCCAGAAGTCCCATAAACTTGTATGGGGCTTCCGGAATTCCGTTTCCTGATCTCATCAGTCTCTGGCTACAAGATTGTGTGAGTTGTTTAAATGTATCCTGATCGTGGCAGGTACACTTTAGATCTATCCAAGCACTATTACATCTTTTCCACCCACAAACACCAACCAAGGTGTGGATAGACCTTAATACTGGTAAAACAATTGGGGTGGGACTTCATATTGAGAATGTCCAAATAAAGTAATCTAACTCTAGACTGACACTCATATAACCATTGTTATTACCAGCTAGGCTAATGGTTTACGGACTTCCAATACTACAAGAAAATATGGAGAAGTTATATCTTTAAAAAGCGTTAAATAATAATTTATTGTTTTTAACTCTACAACCCTTATAACTATTGGCCCCCTTTTGGAATCCCAAAAATGCACTTGTTATTAAGTTATCATTTATGAGCCATATAATGCTGGTTAAGATACACACCTTCATGTCTGATTTGTCTACCATTAGTAGTAATTCTTTACACGGTGATCTGTAAAGAACTTTACTGGGCTTTGTCTACTCTTAACAATTTTTAAGAGTTACTCACAAAGTTGTTTTAAGGATACACAAACCTTTCACCAGGACCGACAACAGTTAATATTACTCTATTAACCATTCAGGCAAGGGATCTCTATAAGAAAAAAAAAAACTTTGGTCAAAAGTACAATTCTATGGAATGTGTGAGAACTTGTGCTCTTTTGTTAGTAGCCAACAAAGCCAAAGTGACCAATGTTGAGCGAGTTAGTGACCCGTCACTAAGGATCACTGACCTGAAGAAAGTAATTTCCCATCCGTCAATACTATCTCAGTGTGTGTTTAACATAAAGTGACTAATGTGCAACTTTGTAGCTTACTATTCCTATTTCTAGTAAACCAGTTTACGACTCTTCTGTTTATCTATGGTAGACTGATGCTGATGTTTTTTTTTACTTGTAATATTGCTTTTTAGGTCATTTTGGAGGAAATTAAATTATGCACAGTTGACCGAATTTAACCTTTTTTTTCCCCTTTACCTTTATCCTTTTGTGATGATAAATGCCTGCACCTGCCTTAAGTCATCACTCCGACGAACGTGATGGAATGAAAACTTTTGTAATCTAATTTTTGCCCAATGTGCTGGAAATAAAATGATTAGTAAATCTCGACCATCAAAGGGAAGAGCGGAGATGCTCAGAAAGAAACAAATTAATATAGTTATTATAATTTAGCATTCTGCCGATGCTTCTCATAGAGAAGAGTTTACAGTAAGTATAGAAATATTCCTTCAATGTTCCACCTCAATGAACAGAGTTAATTTACTTGTGGATTCACCTCTTCGCGGGCTCTACTTGTATTAATCCGAATGTGCTACTTGAAAAATAGCTACGCATAAATCTTGTCATCGGGAAAAAAGATGCAGCATTTTGGGCATTCTTTTTAATCAAAGGGAAATATTTTCAAAAGTCTCATTTTGCCGAGATATATTGTGCCAGTGAAATATTATGAACTAGTGATTTGCCGAAGGAAATTGCATTTTCAATGTCTCTACAGAACTTAACATCTATATCATTATGGTTACTCCACTCTGCATGATGTCGGGCTATACAGCATCCATTCCTCGATGTTACTTTTATTCTAGGTGCATTGATCAGTTTAATTATAATTAGTTTTCTGTTCCTATGAATTGGATCCTTCTTGGTAAGAAATCGTAAGGGGATGTTCTCTCTTTGGAAACGACATCTGTGAGTCAAACAGCTATTTTTGCTCTGGCATACTAAAGCTGCCCTTTGTATTAAATAGGCGATCAATCATTTTAATGGCTGCATGTAATACTACATTTTACCTGTAGTAGCCACTGTAGGGCACATCAAGGCTAACAATATAAACATATAAAAATATACAAGACCCCGATTGTTGCTTAATTCCCCCTCTGGAGTGTTTCTGATTTTATTAAGTATGTGTAATATTTTTTTTTTTACCTTTTTGATATGTCATTTGGGACATTATTTCTTCCTACCACTGTATAATGCTTCCCTTTTTCTTCCAGTTGGCCTTACTTGTGTTTTATTACCAGTTTGGTCAGGGCTGGTGCAAGGATCTTTGTCACTCTAGGCAAAAGCTAATTTTGCTGCCCCCTTGACTCCACCCATTGGCCTGCCCTTTGATATGCCCCACCTTACTACTGGGGTGACAAACTGTAACAAGCCCCATCCTCATGTAATTAGCTTTCTACTGGGGTAACACACTGTAACAAACCTCCTCCTTGCGCTGCTGTCTGAGTGAGTGGTTTGGATGCTGATTGTCTAACTTTCTTGTGGCAAGCAGAGCGGCGCCCCCATCAAGAGGGCGCTCTAGGTGGCTGCCTATTTTTCCTATAGGCAGAGCTGGCCCTGAGTCTGGTGGCATCTTCTATCATTTACTTCCATGTTATTTTTGCCTTGTATTGTTTGATCAAAACCTTTAAATAAATCTTTACTTTATATAAAAAAATAAAATTAAAAAAAGACAAGAATTGGGAAGAAAAATTCACAAATTTTTCTTAGTTGTCTGGGACAAAGGCTACACATTATATTTATTGTCTAAGAAAAAAACACAAACCAATTCCATGTATGGTATGATATCCATAAAAAAAAGTTTTTGTTCTTTCTTTTAATATAGAAAACTAACGACTAGGTTATGTTCACACACAATATTTTGTTCCATTTTTGTAAAATGGCCCACACATGGCTGGTTTACAGCTCAAAAACTGGACCCTAAAACTATTTTTTTTTTTTTTTTTTATTAGGTTCTATATATATATATATATATATATATATATATATATATATATATATATATATATATATATATATATATATATATTTTGTTATACATAATTTTTGTTTTCCAGTTCAGGACCAACCATCTTTAATCCAGATTGAAGAGCTGCTAACAAAAAAATCATGGCTCACCCTAGTTGATTCAGCACATTCCACGAATGTCTGTCATGAATGGTCAACTTCATTTGGCAAACTCAACTTTTTGCCATGAGTTTGCAGTACTGTGGGTCAGCTTTAAAAGCAAAAATGGCTTGTTGTGATGACCAAATAAAGTTGTATAAAAACAGAATGAGCTTTTCGTTAAATGTTTTAGAATAATATATATTTTAAGTAGTTTTTACAGGTTGGTTGGCAAATTGTTCTCCCCCCCCCCCCCCCACATATCTGTTGAGTGAAAGAACTGTTCCATTTACCACAAAATAACTTCATCTGAATTATTTGGGCTAGTTGCCTGTCTGTAGTGCCAAGCAATTTATCTCATCTTAACATTGTAAGAAAAAAAAAGGCAATTTCCTTAAATGGAGGTTTCCTTGAGGCGGTATACTGTTGTACTGTTCCTCTTGGGTTGTCTGCCTTGATCTTGTTTTTCCTGCTCACATACAATCTTGTCAGGGGTCCTCGGAGACTTCTGAGATAAATTTGAAAATTGTTACGCCATAGATCCTCTACAAGAGCTCTTTAAGCTTCAAGAGAATCTCTCTAGGAAATTCTAGACCATGTATCTCTAAAGAGAATCCTTACACTCCTATCATACTCATTAAATATTTTTTGCATCCCATCTAAACTGCTTAGAGGGAAAATGAATACTAAAGTAATATATAAAGTTATCCTTATGTAATAAGCTATTAGTGTCTTCCAGAAAGACAAAACACGTGTTTACATTTCATATCTGTCTACCCAGCTATTATACAGATTAAATGTGTTATTGCAATAAGATTCAGTCATTCTCTCAGACTCTGACTGATCGCTTTAGAAGTAGGGTCCCTCTTTATATAATGCCCCTTTTAAATAGCATTTAATTTAATCTTGTTCTTGCAAGTTTATATAGAGGAGGCTCTTATAGGTTTTTCTTCTACCACATAGAACACTTCCTGACATCCCTTACTGAAGGACTTCACCTAAAGTATCAGATATCCATCATAGTAGAAACTTGGTTAAGGCGCGTAAAAGAGGGATATGCCAGCAATGCCTAACCCTCTCCAGTTTAGGCATTGCTGGCATATCCCTCTTAAACATCTGCCTCATTTATTGACAATAATTTTGGGAGAATGATTTTTGTTGGGTAAAAAAAATTGCTCCATTCCTGTTACTGATCTCTGCATGTAAAAGCCGAGCTGTATCGAGCACTCGGATAATGAATTCCTGGCTTGATCGTCTAATTGGGGAAAACATTGTTCTCTGGAATCCAGATATAAAGAAATGAACTCACCTCGATGTAGGCGTCATTGGTGGCTGAAGTAGATTTGATCAACTTATCTTTGTGTTACACATGTCTCAGTCCCTATTGATTTAGTGACCGCTGTGTAACCCTTTATACATGTATACACTTATTGACACCTGGTGAATTAACACCGGCTTATCAGTTGCTTGTGTCACTAGATCACTATATATCATTAACTTTGCTTACACAAGCACTATACTAAAACCCAGCCGTTCTTGTGACATTGCATTTTCTGCTTATGCCATTGTCCTACAGCCTAGTGCTTTCTATAATGGTAATGGCGGTGTATCTAGGAAGCAACACCTTCAAGCTTTAATGTTAGCAGTTTCTTCTTGGGCACCATTATGTCCAAATCTCAACAGTGGATGTAGCAGAACTGTCATAAAGGTAGAACATATAATGTATAATGCAGAATAGATTTAAAGGAAAACTTTATTAGACTGATCCTTAAAGCCAATTTGTTTAAATGATACAGAAATGGCCAGATTACTGAGAGAATTAAAAGCACATTAAAGGGGTATTTCGGTACATCTTATCCTTAGAGATACATGGAGGGGCATGTCGGCCACAGCTTTGTTCCCTGGTTGACAGTAATCTATGCATGGAGAGAGCAAGGGTGCCGGACAGGAGATTGTGGGGGTTCCCAGCAGTCGGACCCCCCATGATGAAACACTTATCCCCTATCCTGGGGCTACATACAACTTTTTGTTTGGCAATTTATTTATTTTTTGGACTCCCAAGGTGCAGTTTTTGTGGTGTTTTTTTTCCAAAAAAAATGTATCGGTGTTGGTATTTTTATTAGGTGTATTATCCCCTTTTTATTTGGTGTTTTATTCCACAGCAGATTACAAAACCAGCCATGGCAATTATTTTCATATCGTATCAACATGATATGGACTTTGCTTCCAATTTGCCACAGAGTTTTGGCAAAATATGCATTCTCAAACATACCCTGAGATAGGGTTTACACACAGTTTTGGTCCAGATTTGTTGCCCAAACCACCACAGCCACTATAAAGAAATTTACCAATTGTTTCTGTATTTTGTTGACCAAAATACTACCTGTGAACTCTTAGGGCAGTGTTCAAACTTTGGACCTCCAGTTGCAAAACTAGAACTCCAGACATGCCCGTAGGGATTGTGAATAGTAAAGACCAGGAATCCCCAAATTGTGGACCACCAGTTGTTGCAAAACTAGAACTCTGTGCATGCCCATAGGGTATATGAATGGTATAAACCATTGGTCTCCAAACTGTGGTCCTCTAGATGTTGCTAAACTAGAACTCCAGGCATGTCATAGGGAATGTGAATGGTATAGACCAGTAGTCTCCAAACTGTGGATCTCTAGCTGTTGCAAAACTACAACTCCAAACATTGGAGTTGTAGTTTTTCAACAGCTAGAGGTCTACAGTTCTGAGAACATAGTCTTCGGCTAAAATGTTAGGACTTTTTTTTTTTTTTTTTATCTCCGTCCACCCCCATCCTGCTGCCTTTTAATAATCTGAATGCTTGCTCCTGTACTATTCGACTGCAGTGGAACTCAAATTATATAAAATATTATTTTTTATTTTTTTTGCAAGCGGTGCACGCTGACCTTTTATTGGCTAACTGATGTTTACGATATCCAGGCTTGCAGAAACACTTATGTCTTGAAAGCTTTTATCTGTAAACATGAGGCAGCCAATTGAGGAAAGCTTCCATGCCATTGTGAAAGCAGGCATCTGTGAATATCCATAAACATCTGTTACTTAATACAGGTATCATCTCCGCCATAGACAAATGGCCAGCGCCTGGAATATAGCGGGCATTCGAATACGGAGACTTCAGGGGACTCGGATTTGTCTGTAATCTCGAAAGTGTTATTGATGTCGTGGTTTTTATTTATTTATTTTCAGAATCTAAATGCAGCTCGGCTTTAGCGAGTTTGTCAATGTGTTTAAATCGAGGCTTTAACAGAGTGTTGTGAAATATTTAACTGCTTCATCCAAAAATCCCAGGCTGGTACCATATGGGGAACCACGCAGCCCTGTATGTTTTATAGATTCTCATATATTGCTGGGCAAAATGGGCCTGGTCTCACCAGTGTGCATTTAGTTTACTTAAGATAATAATATATAAAGTAATCTAGTTCTTTTTTAGGAATGGAAGAATCTATTTGAGGAACTGGACTTGGTGACTACACACAGAGATCAAGTGTAAACTAATTGTGCCTTGCGTTGAGGCTTCAGTTTATTAGCGGTCAATAGCCCGGACCTCTGGTGAAGCTCTGAGGAGCGAAACATGTCAGGGGGTGCTATGTGTCCTTTAAAGCCTGTTGTTGCCAGTGTGTATACAATAATTTGTAAGACTGTAGCCACTTACTATGTGGAGGCCAGGGATACTGTAACACACCGTTTATTATCCCATTGTTTGACAGTTATCAGTGTTACGTTAGCGGCATTGGTGTTTTTAATACACATATGTTGTAATGATTACTAGTCATTAGATTTTATAATAATAATAATAATAATGAAAATGTCTGCGCCAGAATTGAAAAAACACAGACTAACTCTCCATTTTGCTAAGAAACCCAGGGGAAAGGGGCGTGTTCCTGACCTTTTCACAAAAAAAAACCAACATATTTACAGGTTTCCACATAAAATGTGGTGGATTTGAGATGAGGAAAACCAAAGTGTAGGGAAAGTGGAAAATGTAGGGAAACCTTAGTAAATACCGTGGAAAATAAATTGTAGGGGATTAAAACCCACAAAGAAAACTACACTCCACTTTTAGTAAATGAGGGCCAATGTGTGTATGTTCCAGCATCACGTCCAAACGGCTAAAGATATTAACATGAAACTTGGCACACATGTTACTTATATGTCAACAACAAACATAGGATAGGTGATTTAACCCTTACTCACCCCCATTTGCCAGGGTCTGGGTTTTTGTTTAAAGTCCCATACAAGTCTATGGGAAATATATGTTACTGCATAACTTCCAAACGGCTGGAGATATTTCGGTCACATGTTATATATGTCCACTTAAAATATAGGATAGTTAATTTAACCCTTAACTACCCCCATTTGTGAGGGTCTGGGTTTTTGTTTAAAGTCCCATGCAAATCAATGGGAAATGTATTTCCCCACATAACTTCCAGAGGGCTGGATATATTTCAACTATACCTGGTACACATATTACTTATATGCGAAATAAAAATGACAGTTAAATTAACTCTTACCTACACCCTTATATAAAAGATGGGTTTTTGTTTAAAGTCCCATGCAAGTATATGGGACTTCCAGTACCTTACTCCACAAGTTCTGCATCTCCTTGTGAATGGGTCAGTCCGGCTTGCAAGCCACACCCCATCTCACAAAGACACACCCACATTTTAAACTCCACCCTTTTATTATCTACCCTTTTTGTGCATCGGTCTGGTTTGCAAATCATGCCCAGTCCCACAAAGCCACGTCCCCTTCTGTTTTCAGCTTACAATATCTTCATCACAAATCAGTCCCACCTGAGGACAGGATATGAGGATGGGACATAAGGACAGGATATGAGGACTGGATAGGAGGTCGGGATATGAGGTCGAGATAGGAGGATGGGATAGGAGGTCAGGATATGAGGTCGATATATGATGACTGGATATGAGGTCTGGATATGAGGACGTGATATGAGGTTGGGATATGACAATAATAAATGAGGATGGGATATGAAGTCAAAAGCTTCCTCCTTTTGTTGATTTTCCTCCCCAACAAGGATTAGGAAGGAAAAACCGGGCAACGCCGGGTACTCAGCTAGTAATTAATAAAAGTTAAGTTTTACAGTGAGGATTGATTAAAAGGGTACTAGTGATCCCTGGTTAGGGATTTGGTGGTTGTATTGGCTTCAGTTTTTATAACCTTATGGAACAACACCAATGGTGGTTGACTGCACTTAATTGAATTATAACACAGAGGAGGAATAGGCAGCCTCAATGTCCACACACACAAGCTAACCGGTTGCTAAACCAGCTGAAATAGGAGGGGGGGGGGGGGGATTTCACAGGAGTGTTCAGCAGCATATGTGATAAAAGGTAATTCTTCACTGTAGAAAAGTTCCAGTAGACAGAGCATACAAACCTACATGTTTCAGGTTTTACTGACCTGAAAGACCTGAAACATGTAGGCTTCCTTCTTTTGGAATTTAATTAAAGGGGTTATCCAGGAATCAAAAAACAGGCCTACTTTCAAAGACTGCTCCCGGTCTCCACTTTGGGTGAGTAATTACAACTTGGTTCCATTCACTTCATTGGAAATGAGCTGCAAAACCACACCGAGCCTGGAGACACAGAGAGAGGTCTTTGAAAGAAGATATTACTGATTTATAATTTTTTTTATTCCTGGATAACCCTTTTACCTTATAATAGGGCAGGTCTTTTGATGAGAAACCAACACAAGATAAGTACAGTGGTTGTTTGTTGAAACCATCATATGTTGAGGGATCCATGCAATGTTAAATATAGGAAGGTATACTCACCTGTCCCTGCCGCTCTGGACTGTCGCCCTCCATCGCTGTCGCCGCGTCCCCATGGTATCCCCGCCGCTCCAGACAGTCTCCTCTTTCCGGGATCATCGTTCCTTATCGCCGTCATCACGTCACTATGCACACCGCTCCTATTGGATGACGGGACAGCGTGCGCAGCGACGTTATGGCAATAATCGAGAGCGACGGTGATGCAGGGGATCCCGAAGAGGATGGTCCAGAGTGCCGGGGACATGTAAGTGATAATCACCGGACCACACAGGGCACCTTAAATGGCTATCCGGCGGCAGCTGAAGCAGTCTGAGCTGCCGGATAGCTTTTTATGCGATGGCCCCGACATACAAAAGCATTGTATGTTGATGCTGCCTTCAACATGCGATGGCCTCTGAGAGGCCATTGTATGTTGAAATTATCATATGTCTGGGCCATCGTAGGTCGGGGGGGGGGTCACTGTACTATTCGGCACTGCCACTAGTCGACTTCTATGAGTGATGTGTGCTATATAGTTGCAGAAGTATAGTGGTGCTCTGTCTGTAAAGTTTGTCATGACAAATCCATTAATGCAGAGGAATAAAGAGACGGCAACTCACCAAATCTTCATGACTTCTACTTTATTTGACTGACGTATTCACAACTTAACAGGGGGAGACATACCTCCCCCATTAAGATGTGAATAAGTCGGTCAAATAAAGAAGTCACGAAGATTTGGTGAGTTGCCGTCTCTTTATTCCTCTGCACTTTTCATGAAAAAGATTGCGCTGCGAGTAATGCTCTTACCCAGATTATGCACTTTTAGTTCGACAAATAAATCCAGTGTTGAAATTCAACATGCACAACCCTACTTTCCTCCTGACATTACCTAAGAGGAAGGGTCCGTACTCCACCATATATGTAGGATAATCAGCCAAAATAACGAAGTTGGACCAGTCCTATGGCTATGGACTCCATAACACCTAACATTTGCTATTTTGGATGTAAAGGTACATGTTGGGCTGGATCAAGGTTATTAGCGGCCATGGCAAAAAAAGATATTTGCTGGACACAGTCAACTCTTTTTTATTGTTCTTTTCATATAATGTCAACATATAGCCATGTAGTGTCCAAATAATGCAGACATAAATAAAACTACAGTACAAAATACTTATAATATGGCACAATAATAGTAATATACAATACAGTCCCCAAATCTGTATGACACAAAATTGTTTGAAAAAAGTGTGGTTGATCTCTAAATTTTTAGATCTCTTCAATACCTAACATCTAGATGTAGGTATACTACACACAGAGGCCTCTGGTCAACGGGCACATTTTGTGGCGCTGTATTGTGTATCCAGTTATATGTAAACAGAATTATTGTGATTACTTTGAGGTATTGTTAGGATTCCAGTAAGTTTCCATAATTGGTGAGGGTCCCATGATTCATTTTCACAAACAAACATTTTCTCATTTTTTTTCTCTGGCCGCTTATTGTTACAAACATTCATTATGGTTCACTTTGGATTCATTGTGTGAATGGGGTCTAGAGCCAATGATCTTGCCGTTGTCTGCATTGTCAACATGCATTATACTATAAATGGTCAAAAATACTCATTTTTAACTTTGTATTCATGGCAAAATACTGGTGCTGGTGTGTTGTGGGGGCTGATCAGGACCAGAAGATATGGTCCTGATCAGTTATGACCACAGCCAGACGGTCCCTATCTGCCTCCAAGTCGTCGAATCGGTGCTCTCATTATATGGGAAGCCTGTATAAGCATCCTCATTTTCTTAAGTTATTTTTTAAAAGTAGTAAAATTTAGCAAAAACTAACTAAATTGGGTATCATTGTAATTGAATTGACCTACAGAATAAAAATAACACTTGGATCAGAAAGTGCACTTCATAGAAATGAAGCCCCTCAAAAGTTTAATTTTGATTACTTTATTTAAATTTTTTTCAATTTCGCACCAAAAATAATGTAGTAACAGGAAATGGGAAACAAGAATGATGGTGCAAAAAACAAGGGCTCGTATGGGTCTGTAGGTGGAAAATTGAAAATGCAAAAATAAATTGTTGCATCCTCAAGGGGTTAAAGGAAATCTGTCACCAGTGTCACCTGCACTAACCTGTCAGTACCAACAGGTAGTGCAGATGACACTGATGACAACGGTACTTACCTTGTCCCATTCCATGCAGGGAATCTCCAGTAATCTCCTCTATTAGCTTAAGCTCCGGCCCGGCTTAGGGCACGGGTGGAGCTTAGTGACGCTGCCCCAAGCCGCTGCTGTTCTCTGCTGGGTCCCACTGCTAGAGAACAGCAGCGGTGATGTCACTAAGCTCCGCTTGTGCCCCAATCCAGGCCAGAGCTGAAGCTAACAGAGGAGATTACCGGAGATCCCCCTGCATGGAACTGAACAAGGTAAGTACCGTTGTCATCAGTGTCTTCTGCATTACCTGTTGGTACAGACAGGTTAGTGCAGGTGACATTGGGGACAAATTTCCTTTTAAACCTTGAACATTTTCTAACAGAAGACAATGTGTATGTTATCAATATGTAATTTGATATTAAAATTTTCTAGCTACTGAGATTTTTTTTCAATTTTTGTTATGTACTGTCGTATGTGTTTGTCTCTAGTGCAACTGGATGGCTCTGTGGTTGGGAGGTTTTGAAGTAGTATGGTAATGTCAGTTAATTTAATCCTTGTTGTCACTCATGTAAACTCTTTGGTTTTTTGTTCAGTCTCTATTTGTTTGACCAGTAAAAAGACATGTAGTATGCTGTTGCATCGTATTACCCCGTATTAATAATCAATTATAATTTAGGGGGTACTCTGGTGGAAAGCATTTTTTTTTTTTCATATGAACTGGCTCCAGAAAGTTAAACAGATTTGTGAATTACTTCTATAAAAAAATCTTAATCCTTCCAGTACTTATCAGCGGTTGTATGCTCCAGAGGAATTTGTGTAGTTCTTTCCAGTCTGACCACAGTGCTCTCTGCTGACACCTCTGTCCATATCAGAAACTGATAAGAGTAGGAGAAAATCCCCATCGCAAACCTCTCCTGCTCTGGACAGTTCCTGACAGAGGTGGCAGCAGACAGCACTGTGGTCAGACAGAAATGAACTACACAACTTCCTGTTGAGCATACAGCAGCTGATAAGTACTGGAAGGATTACGATTTTTTAATAGAAGCAATTTACAAATCTGTTTAACTTTCTGACACCATTTGATTTGAAGAAAATTGTTACCCTTTTTAAGTACATCACTTAACGCTCTTTTTATATGTACATAGAGTGATCTTCTATTTAGACGTTGATTATACTGTACTGTACAGTAGGAAGTTAATGTTTACAGTTGGGGAAATAAATTATTTTAGTACAGTGTATATTTAGAATACTTTGGTTCTCATTTTCTCTTTCTCTTCAATGTATCTAAATGAAATTTGAGTTCTAACAGGACCTCCCTTTTATCTTCCGCAGTTACCTCATCGTCGAGTGACGTTTTCAACATCCAATCAAGCGCCTGACATCCAGGACCCCTCTCAGCACAGCTACTATGACAGCGGCCTGGAAGAGTCCGAGACCCCAAGCAGCAAGTCATCTTCTGGTCCACGAATAGGGCCTTTGGCTCTCCCAGAAGACCATTATGAGAGAACAACCCCTGATGGTAGCATCGGTGAGATGGAACATCCTGAAACTGGTAAGAGGAAACAGAAACCACAAGGAAGACCCAATTCACATTGTTTAGTGTTGCCCCATCACCAGACATCATGCTTTTGGCAGTGTTTGTTCCGTCTTTCCACACACATTCTATCTATGGTTTATTCTCCGGTCACGCACCATATATAGGCTCAAAATTTTGCAGGGGGATGAAAATTATCTGAAAGTACGAGCCCGAAACCATTATCATTTTGCTTTTGCATGGATAGTGATATCATCAGGCAGGAGATATTCCATATGTGAACAGTTAGTTGGCGAATTAGGTCCTTTGACTTTTTGACATTAGACTAGACTTGTATTCCCAACCAGTGTGGCTCTAGCTTTTGCAAAACTACAACTCTGAGCATGCCCGGACAGCCGTAGGCTGTCCGGGCATGCTCGGAGTTGTATTTTGCAACAGCTTGAGGCACACTGGTTGGTGAACACTGCTATACAGAATCAATTAGCATTTTGGAGAAAACACCATCTATCGGTATAGATCTCCTATATGGGCATGCTTATAAAGGTGATCACCCAAGCTGCCAATTTACACAACCCCCCTTTTTTTAAATTTTTATTAAAAATTATAAATATTTTTATTAAATTTCAATTTAAATTAATTACATTTTTATTTATTTAATTTAATTTATTTTATTTTATTTTTATTTATATTCATGAATTTAATTTAATTTATTAATATTTAAGACTGATCCTTCAGGGACTTCCACACCCCAATTAAGAGTAGGACGCATCAGGCATAACACACGGGGGTCTATTTGTAATCCTGGCTTTATACCTAAAGATTAGTGAGATTTAGCCTGGAATGTAGTGATTGTTATCTGTGGATTACTTACATTTCCCCTGCAAATCTGATCATATAATAGTAGTTTTATATCTATTCCCATGTGCAAAAATGTAAAAAAATTAATAAATAAAATTTAAGGCTGATTTAAAAACATGTTTAATATCCTTAGAGTGCACTGCATCACTAAGTCAATGGACTCTGTTAGAACCCAGTCAAACTCACTTAGGGTGTATTCATGCAACGTTTTTAGTTTCTGGTAGCCAGATTCGGCAGGAGTTTTTTTTTAAAAAAAATTCAACTGCCTACCGGACTCATGTCGTACCCCATTTGATTCAATGAGCCGGATCCGATTTGTTGTCCGGGCCAAAAATCGGATACCGTCTGAAAATGACCCGACCGGAGTCATTTAGTGGACTTAGTTTGGCTCATTAAATTGAATGGGGTATGGCAGCACCATATCCGGCAGCCGTAGGCTTGAAACACATGTGTACAGCCAGCAAATGTCTTGCCTTGTTTTATCTGGGTGAAATAGGACAGGATCTTTTCTGCTATCTAACTATTCTTACAAGATAGAATAGAGCTATTATACCACAATGTGCACAGATATTATAGGGCACAGTGTAGCCCAGAACAATACAACATTTACATCTCATTCACTGAAAATGTTGGATGGGTAGCAGCGGTAATGGTAGCAGAAGTGATTAAGAAACATGGTGTTTTGGCTCCTGAATGAATGGAGGAAAAACTACTAACATGTCAGGTTAGCCCAGCATACCTTGCAGCAAGATCACATGACCACAGGTAATCCAATCATTGCTTGCATTTGTAAAATACAGCTTGCAGACCAATCAGGAGACAGCATAGTGGTGGGTTTAAGAGGCTGAAAAAAGCCCCGTGCACTGCCTGGCAGATGTCATTTTGGATAGAGAAAGCTGAGAGAGAGCAGGACCTACTGATCCCAGAAAACCTTCACAAATACAATAAAATGTAAAAGCAAACAGAGTAAAGCATTGAACTGTGGGCTTACCACAGACAATGACCTCCTGTCACCTGCATTAATGTGTCCAGGTAGTGCACTACGAATCCCAGCATTCTGACTGCAAAACAAGTCCATATAAGCTAACCTATATAACCAAGCTGAACAAAGCAGTGTGTTGATTTGTTTTGGAACATAAATACACATTAAAATAGTTCTGAATGTAGAATATTTTAGGTCATCCTTTTGGAGTGTGCTGCTAAGGTTGTGGAGGTGAAAGCTGTGGCCGAGCATAGCACTAGTGGGACTGGTGGTGGTAGGCAAGGTAGTGAGATTTTAAGGCATCATGGTGGGATTCCCGTGATCAGACATCAGCAGTTCCTACTGAGAGGAATGGTGGGGATGATGAAGGGGGCTTTCAGATGAGGATGTCAGCAGGTCTGCTGGTCTGATAAGCTCAGGAGCAGGTGACAGCAATGCTGCAGCATCTGCAGGCTTGAGAAAAAAAGCCTTCCATAGAAGTTGGGTGGTGATGTAACTATCTCTTTACAGTAATCTAACATGTGAAAAATCTTTACTATCTTATCAGATGCAGCAAACCAGTGCAATGTCTGCAAAAAAAATAAAAATATTAAGGTATAGCCAGAGTCCGAATTTCATATCCATGTGGACTCTATGTAAGCAGATGGAGTCCGCACTGCCTGCTTTCCGCAGACC